>NC_091676.1:10685000-10985000 GCF_042453785.1 Malus domestica | reverse complement strand
AATTAGGACAAACACCAAATCTCTGTTTTGTATGAACTGATATATACAAAAATAGGAGGACAAATTAATAATTCATGGCATGATCAACACGTGAGATCGATGTTTATGCAATATATGCATGCACCTTGGTAATGCAGGTTTTGATTATTCCTTAGTATCCAATTCCGGCTTTGTCTCTTTCTCATGTCAGGGAACATCTTTTGTGTTCTCCAAACTTTATGTCAATTTGGTCGGAGATTACATCTGCGTTTTCAAGTTTTTTATTAGGACGGTTGTCACATTTGCATATGTTTTTCCTTATTTTATATCTAAATTTATTTTTTAAATATTTTTTATAACACTCTAATGAGTATCAATGCCATGGCCATGGCCCTGCATTACTAAAGCAAAAATTCTATGGGGAACCGGCCGAAATATAAAAAAAGTACAGAAAATTATAAACTAAAATTAAAAGAAAAGGAATTTTGGAGTCACCTGAAATATCATATAATAGTAGAGGGGTCAAATCAATACACCGAGTTGTTAATGATATCATTAAAATCTATTTAGTTTGATTGCAACTTAATCATCATCCCCACTACTAATCTTACATCTATATTATGGTGATATCAATTTACATGGGTCTTAACAGGTACTCATTAACAACCTAATGGGTTGAGTTGACATTTCTACATAAGCGCATCTCCAACAACTAGCTAATCAAATGACTCAATGTTAACTTGGCTAGCCACCATTTCCAACAAAACTAGCTATTTTAGCTTAAGTTAAAATATTTTAATATTATTTGTTTCTTGTAACATCCCACATCGTCCAGGGGAGCGATCCTTAAATGTATATTCTCATCCCTACCTAGCACGAGGCTTTTTGGGAGCTCACTGGCTTCGGGTTCCGTCGGAACTCCGAAGTTAAGCGAGAAGGGGGCTAGAACACTCCCATGATGGGTGATCCACTGGGAAGTTGCTTGTGAGTTCCCAGAAACAAAACTGTGAGGGTATGGTCAGGGCCCAAAGCGGACAATATCGTGTTACGGTGGTGGAGCGGACCCGGGAAGTGGTTCGCCCCGGGTCGGGATGTGACATTTCTAAATTTATCAATCCAAGCCTTTTTTTTCTTCTCTTGAAGCCCACAAACAATGCATTTTATAGTTTTTAATGTTTAGCAAATATTTAACTTTTGCCTTCCTTCTAACTAAATTTAGCTACTTACTATTCACAAAGTTAAGATAGCTAGCCTATTAAAGTTCGGTGTTTTTTTTTTACATTTTTTGTTAAAGTAGTAAAAAAACCTCATTTAGCCTGTTGAAGATACTCTTACCTCGTCCCATCCATGAGCTTTAGAATTGGTGGGACTTGGGGGTTCAGGGTTATGATTCAAAGGAGCCAATCTGGGTAGTGTGAACTGCAACCAAAGGTGATGTTTATTGATACTATTATTCTTTGAAGTTTACGCAGAATTATGCAGCATAAACCAAAAGAAGAAGAAAAGTTAGTGGAGGCCTACAGAATGAGTTGGTATGACAATGTTGCTTATAAAAATAATGATATGGCTGAAGTGCCTAAAAGCTAGTTTAATTAGTCATAGAGCCTATAGAAATACTGGGGCATACATTTATATAATTATATTCACTTCTAAATTGAAGCATACTTCGATCAAGTAGATTTATTAATATATAGTGAGAAAGGAATTCTACAAAACCAATCATGGCTTCTATTATAATGCCCTCTCCAATACAAGAAAATAAAGAGAGAAGAAAAAGGGAATATAAAACCGTTTTGTTTATTGTTCTGGTTCAAAAACCTGGGCCTTACAACCCAAGTGTTCAATTTATTTAGGAACTTATCATTATCTACTTAGTTCAACTTGTGTTTTATGAGGGCTCGTTTGGTAGGTTGGATATAATTTTGCTTTAGGAATAGAATGAAATTAGTAGGGACATGTAAGACACCTATAAGGATACGTTAGATATAACTCACTCTATTGTGGATTGATAACTCATCATGTTCACCTTACATTTTGACACAACAAATAACGGATTGGATTAAAGTTTATTTTAATTTATCCAACCTAACCCACCAAACATGCCCCAAAGGTACTCAATAAACATTTATGACTCATTTGGTGGGTTGGATGGGATTGGGTCTTAAGAATATGATTGGATAGACATAAATTTTAAGATAAGATTTGTAACCTATGTATAAGGATAAATTAATTAGATAACTCACTTTATTGTAGATTCATAACACATCATATCCAGTTATGTACATCTTGTATTTTGACACAACAAATAATTGATTGGACTAAGTCCATTTTAATTGATCACGACCTATCCTATCCAGCCCACCAAGTGAAACCTTAAGAAAATGAATTGTCTAAACACAGAGAGAAGCTTTCCTATCTCGATGTCACTGTTGCGTCTCTTTCTCTAAACCTGAGGAGGAAGGAGCAATGAGAGGGTAATATTTCTTGTACACTATATACAATTACAAGAGCCGAGCCAGCTAATGGCTTTCATGGAATATAGCCTTGTGCAATTGTTGGAGAAATCAGAAATTACCACCAATACAATATTTACCCTAATTACCCCTTTACCAAGTAAAAAGGCACATTATATGGAGAAATTTTTCGGGGTTCCCGGCACTTATGCCAGGTGGTATTTCCAATCAATGAGAATTTGACACATAAAGTTTTTAAAAACTTATTTAATCAAAATAGAGAAAATTATATCTAAGTGTCAAATTTTTATTGGTGAAAACATCACGTGACGTAAGTGCTATAAACTACGAAAATTTTCCATTATAAGGAGGAAAAACAGATGACATCTGTAAAAACCCTTTCCTACACTAGTAAATACTCAATGGTGAAAAAACATTCTCTGTGCCGTTTTGCAGGGTTAAAAACAAGCAATTACGGGCAGAACACCTTAATAATTCAGTTAATACTTCTGTTCATGATTTATTCCTTTGATTTATAAATTATTTGAGTACCAGCATGATCGGAATATAATTATATAAAGGTCCAACTGTAGCTGTATATATACACACACACACAGAGTTTGAAAACTTATGAGTCCTTTCCTTTAAAGCTGGGGGCCTTGGAGGTCTACACGAACTCTAAGAATCAGCTCCTACTACCGTAAAGGAAACCAGGGGGAGAAAAGCACAACAAGAAAAGAAAACTCTGAACACTGTAACCCTTTGACACGTGCCCCACCACTTCCAAAATATTTCTTCTCGGACTTGAAAACCTTCTGCTTTCAGCCTATAACAGGCACCAAATTCCCGTTTAAATGGTTTTTTTCCCTTAATTACCTGCTACCTAACAGTTGTGGGATTTATTTACAAAACATCGACGTATTTAGAAATGATTTTTTTTTAGGAAAACTAATTAAAAGGGTTTGAAAACTTTGAGTTTTAACGATAATGACAAAATAAAGGGTAAAGTGAATAGTATCATGATTGACTTTTTAGTGTAAAAATGTGGTTTTTCATTAAAGTGAACAGTACCGGGTGCTTTTCGTTAAAATTCTTCTTCTTTTTTTTATTTCACCGGATTTTCTACGGATACTGTTCAAGTTTAATTTCTCTTTCATTTACTTCACACCAATATTGAATCTATCTGTCGTTAAATGCATGCAAAGTGTTTTTTTACCTCCCCACTTTCCGGTAGCTTCGAAATAGTATAAAAACATGATTGCGACCTATCAAGTCGAATACTTATTAGCACTGTATCAACTGCTGTTATTTTTAACAGAACGGATGTTTCGATCGATTTTTGTTGCATAACCATGTATGACACTTTGTCTCTTTAATAGAGAACACCGTATATAGCTAGGACACTGAAGCAGTAATTTTTCTAAGTAGGAAGCTGGAAAATGGTTGATTTAGCCATTTTTACTTCATGTGTTTTACAAACACAGAAATAATGATTATGCGCGTGCACTCACTAATCATGCAAGCATTTCCTCTCGACCAGTTTGGCCTAAAGACATATCTTTAGATACAGATGAAGAAGGTGAAGAAGTCAGATGTTGTTTTGAAATGTGAAATATAATTGTCTTGGATATTTAGAATACTTCTTACGGTTATATCCGTTAGTATTAGTATATAATTAGGTCGAGATGATCGAAATGCATCATCATCTACATCTCAATCCTCTCGACCTATATCACAATGCAAGAAAAAAAGAAAGTAGCATCTCAAAAGCCGAATTGTGTCTGGAATTTGTATTAACAAAGTAACCATGAAAGGAAGATGTGTCCCTTCTTGAGTTCACTCTGGCTACTTTCCACTGTTAATGTACTTTTAAAGGGCGCCGCTCAGAAGTGACAATTTTGGTTTCATCCATCCCAGTCCTCGAAGTTATGTTTTAGTTTAAATTCACACTTCTTGCAAATATAATTAATAATAAAAAAGTCTGTACTTCCGATATTTTTCAAATAAATAAAGGAATAATATGGGAAATTCACGATGAAAGAGACACAGTGAACAGAAGACCATCCATAGTATGTAGGTCTCTATTGTCAAAAGCCAAGCGGGTTTTAAGGGCTTAATGTGGTTGACATTTCCACTAGCCATTCTTCTTCTTCCTCTTATTCTTTATCTCTCTCTCATTTTTTTCCTTTAATATGTTTTATTTAGTCTCTTTGAATGTGCCCTAAGTATCTCTTTTTCTTCACCATGTGAAGCGTCTTTGACCCAATTACTTAGTTTTGTAAGCCCTTTTTTCTTCTCACCCTATTTCTTTGACCTCTTTGAAGGCATCTATATAATAGGCATGCGTATGTGTATATTTTTCTTCACTACAAGTATACATGGTGCATATGTTAGGTATAAAACTTAGTTGAATATATATATATATACACAGTTACACACACACAAACATATATGTAACATTGACATGTTTAAAGGGGTAAAAAGGTGTGCCATGAAAATTGAACCAATCCCTTGTATCTTTACATTGTGCACGCTTGAATTGTCAAAAGAACCAGAAAAAGTAGAAATAAAGAATTATCTAAAAATATCCTCTTTTGTTTCTAATCTAATAATAGAAACAAGCACTGTTAAAACCCTAGCCCACATTGCCAAAATAAATCTCAGATTTTGCATTTGTATATCCAGAACATAGGCAAGACCAACCACATATTCACTCCACTAGATATAACGGTTTACTTTTGGGAAGGTGAGGGGGTATGTATTGTGTATGGCATGCCCAGATTGACCTTATTGTATTTCTTACATGTTATGCTCAAATGGATGGCTCTGCCTCCGGCAGTGCCTTTATGCCAACCCCAGATTAGCCCTAGCCGATTAATGTCCTCATTTTCATGCCAAAATTTCCATATTAGCTCTCCAATAAATTGTTGGAGTCAAATGGGTTACATATCGCGGGTTACTGTATTGAGCAACTCTCTAGTAGTGGGGTATGACCATATGTATTTGAGTTGCTTGCATGTTGGTCCCACCTTATTGTGTGAGAGCTTCTTTATTGCGGTGCAGTAACCCATCTCTCTCTCCCCATCAACCCTAACCAGCAAAATATCTCTCCTTACTCTGATGCGTCAAACTGAAGGGTTTTGAGTTGGTGAATGAGTAATATTCAGTATTTCAAAATTTAAATAGTGAGGTTTAGTGCATGAGAGAGTGCAAGAATCGTACGTCCTGAGGACCAACTACTTATGTCGTATTTGGTAGCAAAGAATAAGAAATATTATCCAAGAAATTAACTTGTTTCACATTTAGGTTTGCACCCCTAGGAGTTAGGACCTTCAAACAAACATAAGATGAATTAAAAAACTACAGAAGTACTTTTTTAGTATAGCATGCATCACAATTGAGCTGAGCAGCAATTAATATAATATTTTGGACATGTTAATTCTTATGTGACGTGGAACAATGTAGCTAAGCACGAAGAAGCCGCCAAAGAGACCAAGAAAAACAAGAAAAAAGATGACGACCAGTGTCTCATCACTTAGATGCTCGCCATACCCCATTCTTAGGGTTAAAAATACAAAAGCTAGGGTTTCAAAGAATAAATTAAGAAAAGTGTCCTCGGTGATCCCTATGGTCTCTGCTATTTTTTGTTTATTTGCTTAACTATGTTGCTCTCTAACTCTACAAAGTGAGTTTAATAATATGACTATACATAATTAGAGGGCTAATAAGATTGTTTTTCCTCTAATTAACAAGTGCATTATGTTTTTAGACAAGCGTGTTGTTGCCCCACTAGGCACAAGATGGTCTATCATAAGCTTGTTTAGGTTAATGATTTATTTCAAAAGAATGAAAAACACGATTGATTTGATTGTTCAAGGCTTCCATTGAGCTGCTATGGTGCAACTTTTTGCAATCTTTCTCAATCGGATTTGACACTGGTGGCGGATGGGGGAGATCCGATTCGATGGGTGATATTTTGTCATTCAAGTCGACAATTTTAGAAGAGTGTATTCAATTGAGATTTTGAGGGATTTTAATTATTTTAATGAATTTTGGGATATTCAATCAAGAATTTAAATGATTATCTGAAATTTAATGTGTATTCAATCATGATTTTAAGATAGTTTATTAAAATCCTTATAAATCTAGGTGTATTCAATTAGAATTTGATTTTAAAGAGTTTGAAAAAGTTGAGGAATTTGAGGGAATTTAAGAGATTTTGTAATGTATTTTAAGTATCCACAAATCTTATCTCTTTCCAAGAGATTTAGGGGGAATTGAATCAAAATTTTACATTAAATTTCTACAAATCAATTAAACTCCATAAAAATCAATGAATTTATAAATCCACTAAAAATTCTCAAATTTCCAATTGAAAACACCCCCTTAAATTGATGATGTTAAATTTTTTTAATTTTTTTAGGGACCCTTTTATATACACGCCACTTGTGATTAAAAAAATATAAGGATGATTGACTCTTTAAATACAGGCAAATAATGTTATCAAAATTGAGATAAATGTTTCAAAATTTCACTATTATACTCCGTTGTGACGTTTTCAGTCAACATGCGCATGAATAAATTTGAATTGGATAAAAAAAAGATTAAGTTTGAAAAAAAATTAAATAGTAAGACTCGTGTCAAAAATTAACATGGGTAGCTGATATTAGTATTTATTCTATGTAATAGTTTCCAAGTCGTTCCATGCATTGACAAGCAGTAGGTCAAGTTTTTTTCATTGTTTTCACTTGTTATAGTAAAATCCCACTTTGGGTTTGGTGACCTTTCATGGAAAAGACCACCAAAATCGAAGAAGGATCATTAGCCACGGATCACTCAAACCGGCAATTCAAATCTTGATTGTGATTCGTTTTAGCTTATACATGTTTCATCCATACTCTTAAACCCTAAAGTTAACTAACTTGCACACACATACGTGGGGCATGTAAGCAGTACTTTGCACAATGTGGGAGCATCACTGTGTCGAACTACGATTGGTGCACGTATGCAGTTATGGACTCCTTATCGTTATCCTAACTAGTTTACAATTGTAAGTGTCAATTCTACTATTTTCTTCAGGTTAGAGGAGAATCCCAATAGTGAGATACGTGATACCGATTTGTTCACAGTCCATAGTTACGTTTTGATGTGGCAGATTGACCCATGCGTGTACTTACAAAGTGTTATTCATATATCTTTGTTTTATCAATGACCCAAATTATGCTACAAAGACATCTATGAAGGTGATGGCAAGATGAACACCATCCAAAGCCTGCTTAGGGTACTTTGCTTGTTATACGGTTCGTTTAGAAATATTTTTAAAATGATTAAAAGCTTTTTTGGTGAATATGTTTTTTAAATCAATTCTTAGTAAAAATCTAAGTGAATTTTGGAAAAAACATTTTAAGTACTTCCTGCAAGAAGCACATATCTGGGTGCTTCTCCAGAAAACACTTAAAGTGTTTTTGAACCTAAAATCAATTTCATCAAAACCCCTTTCAGCCATTTTAAAATCACTTATAAACGAGCTCATAGTAGTTTACTGTTAGACTGCACTAGTCAATAGTGTTCGTAGGAAACAAGTGTATAATCGGGACATGCAAAAGTTCATTAGCATGTATACAGGCACATACGGTATTGGTATAACATTTGAGGCTTCGAGCCAATTGATGAACAATGGTCAACAACTAATAAAGTGATCGATTAGATCCAACAAGCAAAAAAAGGCAAAGGGTTTTATGATAGGATGAGAATACTGATGACGATGAAAATGACGAGGATATTGACGAGATGATCAACAGCGTGATCGAAAAGGAAGGCACTTATTTGGCTTCAAGATTGCGATGTGTTACATGGAACATCAATTTAGGACGAGACAGTTGTGATAAGCCAACGATTGATGCAAATTTCGAGACCAGATTCAATGGCACCTCAAGTCGTCCTTGTAAAACGACGTCTCTTTGGGATCTTTTCTTTGTCCTGCTTTTGAAATTTCAACAGCTTGTGTTATTTCCCAAAATTATTAGTTAATTGGCCATTATTCCATGATTAATTAAGCTTCTGCTTTGTTTTTTCAAAGCTTTTGATCGTCCATATAGAAATTAGCATTTGGCTTTAAATAATGCTTTACTTAACAAATCCCACTAACTTCATTTTCAATGATGTTAGAAAATTAGTACGGCCGTGTAACTTGAGTAAACTCCATTGTCATGTCCAAAAATTAACATAGATTAGTTCATTTGGTGATTGATTAAGGTTTAACTTTAAACCATTTTAACGAGAGGAATAATCATCATGCACATGTGTTAAAGTCAAATTGATGAAATTAACAATGATTGTGATAGTAGTAATAATGGACTTCTGGAGAATATGCATGCCATTTCGTCCACATGCACATGGAATAGTTTAGTTGGAACATCAACACAACTTTTTGTATTACCTTTATTCTGTTGATTAATAGGAGGTGATACAAATGGTAGTATGATGAGCTACACGTAATTGTTGTTAGAGTTCGGCACAATGCATCAAGCGCTAAGAACGGATTGATGTATTAAAGAACTGACATGAAAAATTGTATTTGATATTATCATGAGTATAAAGAAATTTGAGTGAGAAAAAGTAAAAAGAGGCAAGACTTCAAGGACTTAAAACCTGCACCCTTTTGAGCTCCAATCCCTTCAAAACTTAAAAAAGCAAATAACTGTATATCTTAGTGGTTATGGTTTTGGGTTTCTACACATTCATCTTAGATTTGAAACTCCCCGATCTTTTAAATCATTGTAATAGTTTCACACTCTCCAATGTCAGTAATAATTGTAAATTAAAAAAATCTGTCACATAGTTCTTGTCCTATTAAATCCTTAGTATTAATCTATTAATATCAGAGACATTTTGTTGGATAAAGCACAGCAGCATTGATCCATTGTGTTCAACACAGACATAGGGCCCGCAATGCTCATCCAACAATTGAACCCTTAAAATACTTTTTAATTAACTTAAGCAAGCAAGCACCACCAAAATGTGAACGCTGCAAGCCATCCTTGCTTCACATTCTAAAGCTCTCATGATTTTCTCTTACTTTATTGTACCTCATTGTTGGTAAAACAATAGTATAGCCATCATGCTCCACCGTCTCTAAACGAGAAAAGAAGTTTCAAGTTTCAATAACTATGTTTAGAACATTTATCATGTACTGTATTGAACGCGCATTTATATATACATATGATTCTCGTATGTTTTCACATATCAATCAATGTTTGTATACATTTGATTCTCAATGTTTTGTATCCAAAATCAAACACACAAATATTATACGTCTACTAAGTCATCGACAATGACCAATTATTCTTGTGCCTTTGCTTAGTTGCTTGTCCACTAAGAAAAGCTTTCACATATCAAGTAATTTAGCTATAAAAATAATTAAAGATGAACAATAATTAAAGATGATCAGTCTAATTAAAGTTAATTATCTAAACAATGTTTTAGGCAGGAAAAAAAAGGAAAACTAACAAAAAGTCTTAAAAAAAACTTTAGTTTTAATAAAAATGGCAAAAGAAATGTGTAAGTGAATAGTATCATGAATGACTTGTCAAGGTAAACATGTCATTTTCGTTAAAAGTGAACAGTACCGGAAGTGTTTCGTTAAGATTAAAAAAAGAGAGGGAGTTTTAATAAAACACTCTCGGTACTGTTCACTTTTAACGAAAAATCATACATTTCCTTGGTACTATTCACTATACATTTAAAAATGACTTTTCATTAAAAAGTAAGTTTTTTTTAACTTTTCGTTAGTTTTCTTAAAAAAAAAACCCATGTTTTAGGAGGTAAAAAACTGAGCTTTAATTACCACACCACTGCACCAACCCCCCTCGTTGAAAAACAGGGTTAAAATAACAGAGTCGAATAATCAAAAATGTCAACTAGCAACTTGCCATACAAGTCAGCCAATATTATAAGTTCAATTAGGGTTTAATTATAAATTTATAATTAGTGAATCAGATCAAGAAGCATTTAGCATAGTTTGCACCAAACTAATGAGGCAAAGATGGTTTTGATATTTTTAAGGTGTTCATCTTGCTCAATGTATTAGACTTAATTAAGCACTCGATATGAATTAATCAACCGCTAATCCAAAATTGCAGAAAAACCTAACTACAATTACAAATTTAAGTTGACACACTGAAGGAAGAAGAAGAAGAAGAAGAATAAGAAGAAGAAGAAGAAGAAGATGATGATGGTGGGGATGCAACCAACTTTTTGTATTCAATTTAGCATATGTAACTGTGGCAAAGATGGTTTAGGAGTGTTTTCTTCTTGTCTGTGGTCTTCTTCTTGAATGTTTGAATACAAAGAGTCATGACTCTTTGGATAATATGAACACGTTGGTCAATGTTTTTGACCTTTCATTTTCTGCTTTTGTTTTTCTGTCGATTATTATTTTTTTTTTTTTCTGTCACTGTTTTTTCTGTCAATTGGTGGTTGGACCACTTTGAGACCATCAATTGTGTTTGGGAAGTGGAAGGGAGCAAATATTTTGAAGGACATTCCATTGGTCTATGATGGGCTGATTTATGATGGGCTAAAAGTCAAAATAAAGATCAAGTCCAATAATTGTCCAATTTTATGGTGTGAATTTGGGCTGGGCTAGTTGAAGACCCATCTAGTCCTCATTATGTAAGCCCATTTCATGTTTATTTTATTTTATTTTATTTTATAGAAAACGACATTATCTACCAAAGGGGAGGGGTGTGCTTAGTCTCACAATGAGCTAACAATAATATAGTTCAAATCCGCTATTAATGATAATCGAATCTAAGACTTCTCACTTACAATTGAAGATGAATAACACTAGATCATAGTATTAAATGACTATTTCATTGTTTATTTTGATAAGTTACATGACCATTTTAAAAATGCGTTGCCACGAGAAAGACATGAAACACGATTGTGAAGGTGTCAAATGGATCTAGTCGAGCTGGGCTAACCCGTTGTACTCCTTTATTTTTTAAGGACGACAGGTACGTAATGCATAGGGGGAATAGTAATTTGAGTTGGTTAAGTACCAAAGATGTACCTGAAGTGTTTCTCATAATAAGAAATCAAAGTAAAAACATAAATAAATAAACACAATGCAAAACCAGATTATTAATCCAACTAATGAAAACAAGAAGATTGATAGATTTTAATAGAACATGTGATGGTTCGTAGAGCAAGTTATTCCGCATGGAATGAGAAACTCATGCCCTTATTTAAGTCATGAAATAAAAGAATTCAAATCAGGGAGAAAAAAATTGTAATTTGAATATGATAATTCAATTAGTCTACAAATTGAATATTGATTAGATTAATCTGTTTCACACAATAAGACGACAACACCTGGTTAAAGGGACCTCATAAAATAACCTTCCGTGACACGAGAGGTTTCAAGAATTTTAAAAGTTGAGTAATTTGAGGGAATCAGAGATTTCGTAGTGTATTTTAAGCATTTATAAATGATAAATTTTATTTAAACCTATCTAACCTCTTTCTACACCCAACTTAAATTTTAAATGTTAATTGTCTATTTTACCCTATTGCATAATTACTATTAAGTACAAAATAAAATTAATAATAAAAAATCAATTTTATCAATAGACCCGTATACTATAATTAAACCGTAGCATCACCCTTTGTTTATCATATGTTTATTTTGACTAAAACCCTAATAGCTTTGATAAAGAAAAACAAGCTTTTCTATTGATGAATGGTAATTTGGGAGTTTTTAATCCTCCAACTAAGGTATGATTCAATTTATGGATATTTTGTTTGTTTGCTTCTTCTTTGGATAAAATTGCATACTTTTTATATTATATTGTATTTGTTTTTCTTTGCCGTCTGTATATGCCCCAAAACACCAATGCAAGGACTTTTGATTAGTATTGCAAAGACATAAAACTTGATTCTCGTTTGATTAGTATTGCAAAGACATAACACTTGATTCTTGGTGCAAATAAAGATTGCTTAACCTTAACCACGAACTAGCTAGTGGCATGTCTTGCACCGTTTTTATTCGAAATAGCTCCAATTTGTTTATTAACATAGCAACAAAACACCCAGCCTTATGTCACTTTAAAGTTTCTTAAAAAGTACATAAAAATGCTCGATTTAAAAATGACTGAACTGGAGCTTGCATAACATTCTCTTGGCAAATTCAAGTCTATGAAATGATCTCTTGGATCCCAAGTCCATGGATGAGTTGTGGTATCAGAAAGAAAAAAAAGCAACCATGGAAATGTTAGTCCTCTATAGCATATGCAATTATAGAGGGACAAATGACGCCTCTTTGAAAAAAAAAAACATTCAATTAGAGATGTTATTTTATAAAGGGAATGAGTGTAAAGATAATTTTACATTTTGAATTGGGTTTGAGAGGGTAGTTTAGTTAATAAATTTGGGTTTAAAGAGATATTAATTCTTTAATAAAAAACAATATGGGTGAAGAGAGTAAGTTGGATGTAGAAAGAGGATAGATGGGTTCAAATATAATTTCCTTCACAAATCTCATTTATTGCCATGAGATTTCGAGATAATTGAATTAAAATTTTATATGAAGTCTATACTAATAAATTAAACTCCATCAAAATCCATTAAAATCTTTCAAAATCTCAATTGAATACACTATCCTTACAACTTTCAAATGGATTTTCAAGGATTCTTATGGGGTTTGATTGAAGATTTGAATAGATTTTGTTTAAAGATTTGAATGAATTTTGAGATTTTCTTTCGTTTAAAAATTATTTTTGAATAAAAAATAAGATTAAAAAAAAAATTTGAAAAAAATAATGAAGAACTTTGCCCAGTCCTCTCAAGTAATCCCAATCTCCCATGGCCCACCACCATCATAAATGTAAATTACCTTGCCATCCAACATGAACTGAGTCCCATTCCTCCCCACAAAACTCAACTTCGTTTCGTTGCCAAAATTCAAAATAATTTTTGGTTGCAAAATGTGTGGTGAATGTCTAGGATGAATTGATTCCTAGAATCCTTACATAACGCGTTAGAGGATCTTGATCCGTTTAAATGGGCTGGATCATGCTAGGTTAGAGAATAATGAAATTTTTAATGGAATTAATAAAAAATTTCAAAGTGACGTAAAAATTGAGTTTTGTTTTTGTTTTTTGAGTACATATATATTTTTTACAGTAAGAAGAGAGGAAATTTGGTTAGGCCACACAATAAACAGTTAAAATTGGTACTGAATTCGCCATCCATAAGATTCAGATCTAATATCTCTCAAAGTGAAGTGAAATATCAGCACAGCATAAAAGTTGAGTTTTAAAGGAGTAAATGATGCAAATTGGGTTTTAGAAACTAGCGTGAGATCAAGTAGAGTTTTAAGGGCATGGAAAGAATAAGCCTTTCATTTATTTTATAAAAAGTCACTGAATTTCTTTCGCAGCCGACGTTTCCATCCTCCAGTAAGTCCAGCCGAGAAAATCCAATAAGAAAATAGCGAGAGAAAATACGCGCACAGTCTCTCCATTTCGCTCCTAATTTTCTCGGTAACCAAACGCAAATTCCTCCCTTTTCCCACGATTACACCCGCCAATCCCCTCTCCTTATCCAAGTTTCTCCGATTCTACTCCCACTCAATCCATCCGATCAAACATTCACAAGCTTTTAAACCAGCCCTCTGAAGCGTTAAACCGAGCAACACAACCAATCCCCGTCGCCTGGGATTGGATTGGAACTGACGGACTCAACGCGGAAGGATGTTCTTCTCGGGCGATTCATCGACTCGGAAGCGAGTTGATTTGGGAGGGCGGAGTACGAAGGAAAGGGACAGGCAGAAGCTTTTGGAGCAGACAAGGTTGGAGCGCAACCGCCGGTTGTGGATACGGCAGCAGAACTTAGCCGCGTTGAAAATCCAGGTTTGTACTTCTGCATTTTGCTTTCTATGCCGTTCGAATTAGCTCGAAGTGTGTGAGAGTTGAAAATGTATGGAATTGGTGAAAATTTCATCAGTTTGATTGTGTTTTTAACCTAATTAGTTGGAGGTATGTTGCTGCATTCTTCAGTGTAGTTTCAATTGTAAAAGACAGTAAATTGAGGTTCTTTGGATAGTTATTGGTAATGGTTTGTGCGTTGGATGATAGTTGTTGAAATATGTGGAGTTTACGGAGTATGAACACGTTTTTAATTGTCTCGGAAATACAAATAGATTCTTTGGAGGTCGAGAAAATAGGTGGAGGTTTATATGTTTGGTCATCTAATCTCTATTTATCCTGAATGCCCGTAACTGCTGAAGGCTAATTATTTACTGTTGTTGATTGAGTGAGTCGTGCTTTCCAGGTTAGTATATAGCTGAATGTAGCGATTTGTGGGTCGAATGTCAACTAGTTAAATCTCAATGCCGCTAAACATGAGTTGATCACAGTGCACACCCTCAAAGTTTTCAACTTATACAAGTGACCTTATGCTTGGAATGGATAATTATGTGAAGAATGAAACTTTGAACACGTGTTGAATTCCTAAAACTAAACACTTACCAAACATCTTCAATTTATATGAAAAGGTGTAATGGTGTGTACACAGCTTACACGTGTCTGAGGTATAACTCAGTTTTTAGTTTCACGTCCCCTGTAAAGAGAGAAGATACCAATTTCAAATCCTTCTTCAATTGTTGCAACTGGAAAGAAGAAGTATACATAACCGAGACTCGAGAAATTCATATTAGCTTTATAGAACGTGTGCTAACATATTTATGAAAAGCTAAGTTGCCATAAGCACAGCTGGAAATAGTGCTAATGTGCCTTTCCTGTGGTATTTAAAGGGGCTTTCCTTTTCTTTCCTGTCATTTAATGTAGGCAGAGGAGAAAGATTCCCATTCTTCTGTCTCTAGTCACCCTTTCTTTATTGCGTTTTTCTATTTAGGTTCTGAATGGTCAATAAAGCTAAGTAAATTTGCATGACATAGATTTGATGTCATCATGGTAATAAATGGAGCGATCATCTATCCTTTAGTGCTGTATTTGCGAAATTATTACATGTAGCTATAATATCTATTGAAGCATATGAAAAGGTGAATTTTCAGTTAATTAGACAATTCAGACTTATATTGCACGTTACTGGATATCCATATACAGATGATGTCTCTACCCAGTCACTTATGTTAGTAGTCGATGAGTACTTTTTGATTGCTTTTTGTTTGAAATAGGTTGTCTCAGCCGTTTGGCTAAGATCAAGTGTAGCATATGTTACTATCCATTCGAGTTTTTTTATTTCAAGTGTTGACTAATTACTAGCTACAGAAATGCTTTAGAGGGAGGAAGGTGGCAGCGGCTGAACATTCTAAGGTGCGTGAGCAGTTCTATGGAAGATATGGGAGGCATTGCCAGAATGTGGACAGGTTAGATTTGGATCCTTATTATCTGTTATATTCCACTTTTGTCTTAGTTATTGTTAATTGAGGCTCTGTTTTAAGTATCATGACCTTCTTCTGTCCCTGTGCATTCAGATTTAGTTTTGGTCCTGATTCAGAGTTTCTCCGCCAGTTACTTTTCTTCTTTGATGCTCGAAGCGTTGGTGATTTTTCTATCCTTGTGGAGACGTGCCGGTTGCTTCATCAATTTGTCAGAGAGACAGGTAAGTTTATTCTTTTATGAAGAGCTGTCTGTACAAGAAATTATGTGATAAATATACCTCACATAATAAATTCTTTTTCTCAAAAAAACACATACTCCACTAGTAAATTCTGTTTGGGGATGATCTTTCTCTGGAACTCTCATTTTAGTGCAGGGATTGTTATCACGGTTTCTCCCTTCTCATGTAGTTTAAACCCGTCCGTCTCCCCCAAATGCCCGAGTAATGAATAATTGATAGTATATGTGCAAGGCCGCTGGGCTTGTTTTGGTTTTTAAGAGGGGTTTAATGATTTGGTTGATTGTAAGATAATAAGAATCTGATAAAGATAGAACTAATTTATAATGACTTTTTATGATTAAAACCCTGAAACCTTCAACACTTTTCTATAATCCAGAATTATTTAGATTGGAAATCACTGGTTACCCAAACAATTCTCAAAGGTAATATGCCAATTCTTCCGTTAAGGATCTTCAACTGTCCATGGCTTCGTGCAGTTGACTAGTTTAAAGAGATATGACTACCCTGTCTTCACGTTAAACCCTGATCCATGCTGTATTTGATAAGTACGGAGCTGGCTACAAGTGTGCTATTGATCTGGTTCTTATCTGATGAATAATTTCAAAATTTGACTATGAAGAAATAGTCAAGGAAGCACATCTTTTTAAGTTTTGTACAATGATATAATAACATTGGTTTTAAGATTTAATGAAGATGTCTTGAGGTTCTGCTTGTTTCACACTGCTTAGCACATTTTGGGTGTTGTTGACAAAATCTGATCATGAAACAGGGGATATTATTAGCCTCGTTGCAGGCATGGATTATTCGTCCAAGCATGCTTTGGTGAAACACAGAGTGAAGCAACTTGCATATATCTGTATGAAGGCTGTTCATCAAAACAGGTTGGCTGCATTAACTTATTTTGAATTTTTTTTATATTTTTGGTCATTTTCTTCTGATTTAGAGCTCTAATGTGGTGTTTTTCTCGATTTCATGTTTTTTTTTTTGTTATGCCTAGCTCAATTCTATTATAAGCATCTCATTTCTTGATTGATTTCTTATATAAAATGACTACTCATGTCATTATTTTGGTTCTCATTGTACTCTTTTCTATTAATGGGTGGGTTAAGGAATGATGACGTCTCTTTTGCATCTAATAGCACATGAAGTCATGGAAGACATTCAAATTCTAGTAATTTTGTGTTTACAGATATATTTAACTTTGCAAGTGTATGGCGTACTATACCTGTGTAATTTATAATGGCTGAGCTGATTCTGTTGTTCTGGTTGTTGGGTTAGAGGACTTGACGATATGCATTTCACACGACTTTCATGCATTGAACTGTGTTATTGGACAGAAATCAGTTGAAGGATCAACTTTTTGCAGCCCCTGAGGAGGCCACCACGTCAACAACTTTACTGTTAGAAGCATTAGTTTTATTGATAGATCCCAAGCTTCCATGGGCTTGTGAGACAGTTGGCTATCTTTTGCAAAGAAAGGCTTTTATCCTGTATAGAGAGATTATTTTAACAGGAAAGGTATGCATCTGATTCCAGCTCTTTGTCCATACTTAATAGCTTTTGTTCTAACAGGAGAGGCTTTCCCCACAAGCCAAATCACTTTTCAAAGAAAAATGATGTAGCAAACCCCCCTTTCTTTTTACGAAGTATGAACCATTAAGGAAACTTATAAAGGTTTGGCCACATCTCGGTCAACAGTAACCAAAATTTATTAGTTCTAGAGCTGTTTCTAATTGTTGGGCTAAATTTCTGAATTTTCTGACATTTCGATATTATCAGTTTCTGAATTTGGCTTCGGATTGGATCCATCAATATTTACCTACAGCTGCTTCCCCTTGACAAACATATGAAACTGAAACTCAAGAAAAATAGTTCTTTGCATTCAATTTGATGGGCTAAATTTCTGAATTTTCTGACATTTCGAAACCCCAAGACAGATCAAACAGAAGCCAAGCAACCAGAAAATCAACAAAAAAATACTGAAAAAGATTTTGGCAACAGGACACCACAGTTCTACTATGATGTGTCGACTCAAAGAAAACCTAGAACCTACTCTAAATCAGATAGGCTCTGATACCACGACAAAATATTACTAAGAATGTTTTCTGTATATTCTTCTCTCTAAGAGGCTGAACTTGTTACATGATATAAAGCTGTAAACGGAAACTAATACAATATTCCCAAACCAAAGGCATTTAAATCAATCAAGAAATTATTATCATTTAACACCTACTGCTAACCCGAAATAAGTTATTGGTGAATCTTACACCCAACCCAAGCTTTGCATTTTCCTACAATATTAATTCCTGAAACTAAGGTTTCTCGCAAAGAAGCTACTCAGAACATCTATAACAAAAGTGAATACGGAAGATGACAAGGGATCACCTTCTCATCCCTCAATTAGCTTCAAATCACCAATCTGCTTTCCCATTATTATTGAAAGTTAGCTGAAAGCACTTGTTTAATATTTTTTGTTCAACTTACTTGGTTATGTATTTTTCCTGATTTTTTTTTCTAGTTTTATCTGTTTCTGGATATCTGTCATTTACTCGATGTTGGCATTCACACATGAGTGAACTCATCTCCTAAACCTACGAGTAATGGGGTGCAGGAAAGTATAAAGACTCATAACTACATTGGCAGAGTGTCATCGTTGGAGCGTAGTCTTGCTGTTGTAATTTCTCACATTGGTCAGGAGCCATGTACGTGCCCAAACATCGATCCACATTGGAGTTTTTCATCTCAAATTCTTACAGTTCCATTTGTATGGAAGCTATTTCCCTACTTAGGAGAGGTAAACTTGAATGACTTGGTACCTATGTCTTTTGAAGCGTTTATTTATTTATTTTATTTATTTATTTTTTTCTGTATTAAGATTTCCTGGGCATATACCATTCTGCAATTAAGGTAATCTTTTTCATTTAGGTTTTTGCAAGACGAGGGCTGAGCCAGCATTATATTAATCAGATGTCACTCTGTGTGAAAAATCATGCTGATGTACTTCCGAAAGATGCATCAGTTGAGTTACCCGGTTATGCCTGCCTTATTGGAAATATATTGGAATCTTCCGGGGTCGCTCTGTCTCAGACTGATTGCTCATTTCAAATGGTAAATACCGGACTGCTATCAGAATTAGAAATGGCAACATGTTGGTTGTTTAGCATGTTTTGTTCAAGTTGTTGCATAAATTTATGTGCTCAAAAATCAGGGAGATCTTAGGTTCAATTTTAGCAACAGGTCTACTTTGTGATCTACTACTGCGAAAATTGGAAGATTAACTTTGTCCAAGTGATAGGTTTTTGACAATGCTTAATTTAATCTCATATGTATGTAAAGTTTCTCATTGTGCTCACTCATACACATGCATATGTTATATATATGTATTATTTTAATCCATCCATTTTCACGGCTTTGATCCCTGATTGAATGTATTCTTTCTAATATCAGGCTTTAGACCTTGCTGGCGTCGCAACATTCTTGTTGGAGGCCCTTCCTTCAATGAAATCATCTAATAGAGAAAGCAAAGAAGGTATGCATTGTACTTTATTGCCGTCTTACTATTGTTTTTGTACTTTCATTTTTCCAAGTTGTCTCCATCTATAATCTTCTGTTCAATTTTTTAATTTGTGTAGCATACTTAAATCCTCTATTGCATATGTACATACATATTGTGATTTTCAGATTCTATGGGTGATGATGATATGATTGAAGGAGATGATGCAATGGAAATTTGTTTGAATAATGATTTAGAACGACAGATATGTGATGCCATAGATCTGCGCTTTCTTCTGCAATTAGTAAGCCATCTTGGTATTATGTACTTCTATTTTCCATGCAAGTACAATTATATTAAGCAAATTTGTCTTTACCACTAAACTCTAACCAAGATTTGTTGTTTAATGCTTTGAGCAGACAAATGTTTTGTTTGGAGGGATTTCACCTTCCAGTGGCTTGGACCACAGACCGGATGATAAAGAGGTGTCAGCTGTTGGTGCGGCTTGTGCTTTTCTACATGTTACTTTAAACACCTTACCTCTGGAGAGAATCATGACTATACTAGCTTATAGAACAGAACTTGTTCCGGTGCTTTGGAATTTTATGAAACGGTGCCATGAAAACCAGAAATGGCAGTCAGTATCTGAGCAGTTGGCATATCTGCTGCCCGGAGATGCACCTGGCTGGCTATTACCTTTGGCTGTATTCTGTCCTGTGTACAAGTAATAGTCCCTGCTTAATTTTGCTTGGATCTTGTCTATATACATTTTAGTGGTGTGAAGTTAGTTTTATGTATTCTGGTTTGATCCTAGAGTATTGTGTAGCAGCTTGAGATGGGATTACCTGTGATTCGTCTGTTTCCCTTTTGTTATGGATCAGGCACATGCTTACAGTAGTTGATAATGAGGAGTTCTATGAGCAGGAGAAGCCACTATCATTGAAGGATATCAGATACCTAGTTATCATACTCAGACAGGTAATTCTGTAGTAAAATGATCAAAAGAATGATGTTCATTGTAGAAATGACATTTGGTTGTCCTTTGGTTAAATGTACTCTGTAAGACTAATCAGTTGTTTTCTGTGTATGACAAACAAGATGTACAAAACTGTATTGATTGCTAATTCTGCACTTAGTGTCGATTTGTGATGTTTTTTTTGAGAAGAAACAATTTTATTAAAGAATAGAGTAATACACAGAAGTGGATAAGAAGTCCACCAACTATATTAGAAGGGAAAATCCCAATAGGATTTGGCTACAGCAGCCATTTCTAGACCTAGCTCACTTAACTGCTGCTAACAAATCCCACAGTATTTGAGATAGAGAGCAATTATTAAACTCTTTAGTGACCGAAGCCCAAAAAGCTGCCCAATATTTTACTCTCCCCCAAAGTACTTCTGCCCCCACTCCAGTATAGTCTTCAAAAATCCTTTTGTTGCGTTCCAGCCATATATTCCAAAAAATTGCCGATACCAGGCAACCCCACAAAGCTTTGGATTTTTTCCCTTTTCCAAGTGCCTTAAAATTTGTACCTAGTAGCTCGAAACACCCTTTAGGAATGACCCAACTTACTTTAACCTCCTGAAACAGTTTCTACCACAGTTGGATCGAGTAAGAGCAATGAAGAAAGATGTGATTTACACTCTCCTCCTTAGCTTTGCACAAACTACACCAATGTGGGGATAAACACATAAGAGGGTTTCTCCTTTGAATTCAAATGAATAGATGAATAGATGCATTATCTGGACTTTCTTTCTTCTGCAGGCCCTATGGCAACTTCTTTGGGTGAATCCTACGGCTCCCAGTAATTCTTCGAAACCTGTCACAACCTCCTCTTCTAAGAAGCACCCTGTGGAGTTAATTCAACATAGAGTTAGCATTGTAGCTTCTGAACTCCTCTCCCAGGTATTAACAAGCTATATGTGTTGCGTCTGTTTTCTTTGGAAAAGGATATACCCTTCTTGTTGTGCATTTTGTGTTTGCCCTCTCCTTTGCAGGTTGTGTATTTTTGGTTCTCCTTGTAGAGATATGCCCCCATACAATGAACAGGAAATCTTACACATTCTGTTTTTCCAATTTGTTGTGTGTAGTTGCAAGATTGGAACAATAGACGAGAATTCACATCCCCCAGTGACTTTCATGCTGATGGTGTCAATGAGTTCTTTATTACACAGGTAAACATTTCCTAGGACCAAGATCTTGCTAGCACTGGTTTTAATGTCTGTATTTTTCAGGCCGTAATAGAAAATACCCGAGCAAATGACATCATGAAGCAAGCTCCCTTCCTGGTACCATTCACAAGCAGAGTTAAAATATTCACTGTAAGTATTTAAGTTGTCAGAGGAAAAACGATATGCCAATCTTTATGAACTTAAGTCTTATCATGTTGAAAAAAATTTAATCAGTTTATTCAAACCACTTTGTCAGTCACAATTGGCAGCAGCTAGACAAAGACATGAGTCTAATTCTGTATTTACCAGAAACCGATTCAGAATACGGCGGGATCGTATCTTGGAAGATGCTTACGACCAAATGAGTGCGCTGTCTGAAGATGATCTTCGGGGACCGGTAATGCATCTGTTTTTGTTTGTATACATTCAATTGATGAAGGTTGTGGTTAGGAGTGTGTTTGACAATACTATGAATGCTATGGTTGCTACCAAACCAAAATAGTTACTTTGTAATGTTTTGCTGATTGCTTTTTGGGGTCAAATAGGCACTGAATTTTCGGAGAAGTGATTGTCCGCCTATTTTTTGCAAGCACTTATCCTCTCCTCTTCTTATCCAATACCACAATAACCGCCTTACCACCTTGACCTGTCTATTTGCAGATTCGTGTAACGTTTGTAAATGAATTTGGGGTTGAGGAGGCTGGAATTGATGGCGGTGGGATTTTCAAAGACTTTATGGAGAACATTACTCAGGCAGCCTTTGATGTTCAGTATGGATTGTTTAAGGTTAGAAAGTTTTCTTTCATTCATGCTATTGTTTTAATAAATGTTATCGTTTCTTCTAAAAAAAAATCTATGTTTCTAAAGCCTGTAGTATATATCCACAGTTAAATTAGGCACTTGTTACAAGCTATGACTCTGAATTATGCAAAAGAAAGTACATAGCAGTTGCACATTTCAAAGTTACATTCATCAAACAATAGAAACTGAGGGCTCATAGCTTCAGCGGTAGTGAACATTTATCCCCACTTTCAAGACAAAATTTAAATCCCTCCTCCAGTCCAAGTAAACCTCTATGTAGCAGAAACAATCACTACAAGAACATTTGATGAAAGTCAAGTGATCCTGTGTGCCATCGTGTGAGTGTGATGCGTCCGAAAATTAAGTGGAAACAGAGGTTAGAACTGCATATCATGCTTTCTAATAAGATAATCATCGTCCAGTATTAAAAGAAGATATGTCTCGAAATTCTGGTAGAAGCTGACTCACAATTATCAGACAAGAGAAAGTGTTAGATCTTTATTATGCTGTTGGCAATTATGCTGATTTTGCTTATTTGTTTTCCTCCTCCTGCTTTGCTTGGTAATCCAGGAAACATCCGATCATTTACTCTACCCTAGTCCTGGTTCAGGAATGATTCACGAACAGCATCTCCGATTCTTTCACTTTCTTGGGATTCTTCTTGCAAAGGTATAAAAAAATTTGTATACTGTTTTAGTTCATATGGTGCTTCTTCATGGTATCACATGTTTGACTCCTTACAGGCCATGTTCGAGGGGATTCTTGTTGATATACCATTTGCTACGTTTTTTCTGAGCAAATTAAAACAAAAGTAAGTGCACGTTTTCTCTGAGAAAATCTTGTTGATGTACCATTTGCAACATGCTGCAATGTTAATACTAGAAATCTCTTTCTTTTTGTTGATTAGGTACAACTATTTAAATGATTTGCCTTCATTGGACCCAGAGTTGTACCGTCACCTTATTTTCTTGAAGGTAACCCTGTTCTTTCTAAATATGCCTCCTGATACATTGTAGCTTTTACTGACTACTCGTTCTTTTGTTGACACGATTCTAAGAAAAGAGTACACAACCCAACATCTTGTTGCGAATACTCGGTTTAAAGAAATTAATTACATTCACATCTAACTTCTTTCGCTGTATGAGCGAGCATTCCATTGATTGATGATATGGATTTTAACGTAGTTGAGGAAATGGAATTTCATAAATGCACCAAGCTTTATTGGAACCTCGGTATTGATAATGTTCTCGAATATTCAATTTATAAACAAAAATACTTTATAATCTTTATATTTGTACAATGTACTGTTGGATTTAGAAATAGATTTGTCCTATGGAATGGATATTTCTTTTAGGAATCCAATGGTATGAGTTACAAATTTGCATTCAGTTATGTCAATTTTCACAGTATCTGTTTATAAATTTTTGTTTTTCACAACTGAATTTCACCCTCCAGTCATCGGCTTCGACGAAAATTTATTCTTGGTCTACCTATTATTGGATTGGATACTATAATCATGCTTGATGGAAAGCAGTTGACTCAATAACTCTGTCTCATCTGCACTTCAGATAAAAGTGTGACTCCTGTTTAGTTGCATGTAGAGCTCACTCCTTCCTGTTTGTGATTTATATCTGCAGCGTTATAAAGGTGATATATCAGAATTAGAATTGTACTTTGTCATTGTAAATAATGAATATGGAGAGCAAACAGAAGAGGAGCTGCTTCCCGGGGGAAAAAACCTACGTGTCACTAATGAGAATGTCATTACCTTTATTCATCTTGTTGCCAACCATCGTTTGAACTTTCAGGTAGTGCAACTTTCCATTTTGAACCCTTGTTCCAAATGATGACGTAGCTTCCTTATGTGAACATGACAAATGATCATTTTCAGATACGTCAACAAAGTTCACATTTCTTAAGGGGGTTTCAGCAGCTTATACCGAAAGATTGGATAGATATGTTTAATGAGCATGAACTTCAGGTATATTCGTATACCCTTTGGCTTTGTTGCTTAGGGTTTGTTTGCATAAAATCACCTGAGTATGCTCACTTCTTCTTTGCCGGTTCTCTAAGATCAATAAACTAAAACAAGCTTAAGTCATTCTGTCCAATTTGAAAATATAGTTCTGATGTCATTATTGCATTTAAGAGTTGCCAGTGATGCTACAAATGCTTACTGTGAGGTTTTTGCAAAGGCATACCATGTGTGCTATTTTTTGTTATGCTTTCCGGTATTGGAAACTTAAAATGGTTCTTTTTTTTAAAAGGAGAATATTTTGGTACACATTTTGCTGTACAAGAGTACCGCCATGGCAATGCAGGATGTTGTATGTGGTATGCTTGGTGCAACTTTAGAGTTAACCTAGAGTAAGATCCACGTTGTTCCATTCTGATTTTGGACCTTTTCTCCTAGTCAAAGCCTGAAGAAATTTTTTATTAGGAAGCGAAAGTTTATCATTCCATTGTTTGAGAAGTG
Source organism: Malus domestica (assembly GCF_042453785.1). NCBI lineage: Eukaryota > Viridiplantae > Streptophyta > Magnoliopsida > Rosales > Rosaceae > Malus > Malus domestica. The sequence goes on along the minus strand of NC_091676.1, from coordinate 10,959,983 downwards.
GCTGCATCTGTAATATACACTTAGCACGCATTGTCCACTGTCACAGGCAATTATGCATAACTGTCCTCTTCCTTTGACCCGCTTTGTTTTTACAGCTTCTGATATCAGGTTCACTTGACAGCTTGGATGTCGATGACCTACGGATGCACACAAACTATGTGGGTGGCTATCATAGTGTAAGTTCCTTCACATTTGTTTGGCTTATTTGTGTTCTTGTGGGACATATAAAATTACTGTTTGCATGGATAAATGTAGCTCTAGATGAACCCAGTCATTGGCTGTCAACCTTTTTCATTACATTTTCACGCAACTGATTTACTGCTTGCTATTTCTTTTTGACAGGAGCATTATGTCATTGACATGTTCTGGGAAGTTCTGAAAAGTTTTTCATTGGAAAATCAGAAGAAATTTCTGAAGTGAGTTTTTAGTATCCATCACAAAATCCCCCAAACATATGTTTATGTTGGCTATTGCAAGTTCCTGTATTTAATTGGATTTCAAGTTAATGAACATCGGGAGAGATACTGACCACACTATTTTTCATCCAGATTTGTGACCGGGTGCTCTCGAGGACCTCTGCTTGGATTCAAACACTTGGAACCATTATTTTGCATACAGAGGTAAGAGTTCATGAAAGATTTATATCATTTTAGATTTTTTCTTTTCTTTTCTTTTCATCTTGGCGAAATGGCTGATAAAGTTTGTTTTACTAAATCTTTCTGCTCTTTCCTTAGAGCTGGTGGCAATGGAGCTGAAGGAGCTCTTGACCGATTACCGACTGCAGCCACTTGTATGAATCTCCTAAAGCTTCCACCATATAGAAGGTTTGCTGTTTCTCTCTCTCTCTATTTTTTTTTCCGTTGTAGAAGCAAATAAACTGTTTGTTAGTTGTATTCTTCTTCTAAAAGTGCTTCCTTGTTATGATGCAGTAAGGAGCAACTGGAATCAAAATTGATGTATGCTATAAGCGCAGATGCCGGGTTTGATTTGAGCTGATCGAAAATGTGAATTCTAGTTGTGCACCTAATCCTCTGATCCGTTATTCTGTGGGGCAAACCATCCGCCAGGGGCGGAGACAGTTCACATCATACCCTGTTAATTTGATGTACCTGCTTTTAACCCGAGCTGCGTAATAACCAAAAGGATTTGAAAAAGCCGATGGAGCGAAGCTCAAAACTTGATGGCATGTAGATATTTGTATTTCTGGCAAGCTCCCGATTTGACATGTAAATATGTGGGGGGTGATCTGCCAAAGTTATTACAACAGCTTTTGTTAAGTTTACAGATTACACATACAGATCTTGGCCAGTCGTGAATGGCTTTCCTCACCATCGATAGGCGATTATATAAATAGAAAGTGCTTTTAATTGCTCTTGTTGAACATGATCATTCATCTGCAGAAATAATCAGAGCTGGGCTGTTGCTGCATCCTGCCATGAAATCGTGTTTTGTAAGACGAGGAATGTAAAATTTTCGGAAGTTATTTCAGTAGCACCACTGTGAGTTATGGGCAAAGCTGCGGAATGTCGGAACTGCTCTTAGAGGTGTGCCGTAGTTAAGTTTTCACCTTCAATCTCTTGACGTTATTTTTTTTTCTCTATTTACGTGCCGATACTTCCAAACGGGCTCTTGTCCGCTTTGCAAATTGGCGTGTAAATCAGGTGAGAATGTGGTTTCCATGGATCCATAATACAAAGTGAAATTCGGATTTTACTGAGTTTGTGATATTATTTAATTGGGAAGATAACTTAAATGGCACAAGAGTCTACATAAGTACATGCCTTTACAAAAACCAAAACTCAGCTAAGACTTACAAAAGAATAAGTATCATTCTGATTCATGTCATATCATGCGTTAATTAACATTTAAAAAATGAACAAATAAGTGACTCCTACATTGATTTTGGGTATGATAAACCTAAATCATTAAGTATGCAATTAGCGGACTAGTTGCTTAAGGTTGTTCATCGCATTTTTCACATCCCTATCCTTTTATACTGATTCACAACTTCTCCGATTTTAAGTAATTAAACCTATCATTAAAAAATAGACTAATTTAAGCTACACACCTCTTTTATCTTTGGCTATTGAATTAAACACGTCGAACAAAATCAATCGATAAAATTAAAACATAGGTATATAAGAGGAGAAAAATAAGGGGTGCTTGTCGTTTCCTAAAAAACCCTAGTTGTATCATTATTACTGATCTCACGATTCACACCTATTAAGCAAAATCACAATCCCTAGTTGTATCATTGTCACTGATCACACGATTCACACTTAGGGAGGAGGAGCTTCATCGGCGAAGATGGTGAAGGTCCGGATGAACACCGTCGGTGTCGCCGCCGAGATCAAGTGCTTGCGGCGGCTCATCGGCATGCGCTGCTCCAACGTCTACGATCTCTCCCCAAAGGTCTATTCTCTCTCCTGCATTCTCTCCTCCTTCTCCGTTAAATCAATCAAAATTCATAGTCGTATCATCGTGTGATTCTCAAATGTCATTCATAGTTGTATCGTCGTGTGATTCTCAAATGTCTTGTGAAATTGGGTTTTCTGCATACGTATATGTTCAAGCCGTATATGTTCAAGCTTATGAACAGCAGTGGAATCACAGAGTCTGGCGAGGGCGAGGCAAGAGAGAGGCACAATCAATGAGGGAGAGAGAGGTGGTCGAGAAGTCCAGCAAGCTCTGAATCATTTTCAGATTCCAAGATCCAAGACTCTACACACGAGCGGCTCATCGCAGTTCTGTCGAATGCAGCGTGGACAACGGTAACGGTGTCGTCTTCAATTTTAGCAAACAATTAGGTAATACGAGGGATACATGAATATAAGAAATTCGAACTATGGGCAATTGTTTCGCTTTCTTGCAATGTTATATCAAGCATTCTGATTCATGTTATATCATTCTCATTCTTGCAAAAAGCGAAACAATTCCCCATGGTTTGAATTTTGTATATTTTTGTATCCCTCGTCTTACCCAATCGTTTGCTAAAATTGAAGACGACACCGTTGTCCACGCTGCATTCGAAAGAATTGCAATGAGCCCTTTGCGTGTAAAGTCTCAGATCCTGGAACTCGCATATGTCGGCAAGATCTGAAAAAGATTCAGAGCTTGCTGAACTTCTCGAGCACCCCCTCTCTCTCCCTTGTTGATTGTGCCTCCCTCTCTTTTGTTGATTGTGCCTTTCTTTCTTTTTTTTCTGGAGCGACCAAATAAATTCCCCATAGTTGGAGAGAGGTTAGTACTTCCATGAATTGTATATCTTCCGTTTCTATAAATGTATTATATATATAAAACCAAGGGCAAAATGAATAGTGTTTTTGGTGTCACAAGCTTCACAAAAAATTAAAGGATAAAAATGCCCATCAAACAAAAAACTTCAAAAGCAACTCAAAATAATGCATCAAATGTGGCAGGGGTGTAACATCCCACATCGTCTAGGGGAGTGGATCCTCTAAGCCTTATATGTACATGCCCATCTCTTATTAGCACGAGGCATTTTGGAAGCTCACTGGCTTTGGATTCCTTAGGAACTCCGAAGTTAAGCGAGATCGCAGCGAGAGCAATCCCAAGATGGGTGACCCATTGGGAAGTTCTCGTATGAATTCTCAGAAACAAAATCGTGAGGGCGTGGTCGGGACCTAAAACGGACAATATCGAGCTATGGCGGAGTCTAGCCCGGGATGTGGTGGGCCCCGGGTCGGGATGTGACAATTTGGTATCAGAGCTAATCCTTGGCCGGAAATGTGCCGACGAGTACGTCAGGCCCCTAAAGGGGTGGATTGTAACATCACACATCTCCCAGGGGAGTAGATCCTCTAAACCTTATATGTACATGCCCACCTCTTCCTAGCATAAGACCTTTTGGGAGCTCACTGGCTTTGGATTCCTTAGGAACTTCGAAGTTAAGCAAGATCGCAGCGAGAGCAATCCCAAGATGGGTGACCCACTGGGAAGTTCTCGTATGAGTTCCCAGAAACAAAACTATGAGGGCGTGATCGGGGCCCAAAGCTGATAATATTGTGTTACGGCGGAGTCGGGCCTGAGATGTGGTGGGGGCCCGGGCCAGGATGTGACAAGGGGTTTTTCGTTATTTTAAATGTGTTTTTTAATAATTAATTTCTTTTGTACAGTTTTTTATTTTTAATTTTTTATAATAATTAGTACCTCACAATTATTATAAAACAACCTTTGAAAACAACCTTGCAAAGGCTATGCATCAGAGCTTGCTATATCACTTTCAAAACAACTTTGCACATAAGAACGAATTAAACCCTGTAGGTTGAAGATGAATTTGCAAGTTCTACTTATTCTTCTCCTACTTATCTTATCTACTTATAAAGTGAGAAGCCCAAATAGTACTTATAAAGGGAGAAGTCCAAATAGGTGAAACATTTAAAAATTCAAAAATGCCCTCACTCCATGGACAAGATCATGTCCATAAAAAATAGGTCCAAATCGTAATATAGTGCAATTGAAAAACTACTTACATTTTAATACTAGCCTCTGGCAATTGGCTCTTTTAATTTTTTGTTTAAAAAAACAAAAACAGAAAAACAAAATAATAATATATTTAAAAATAAATAAAGTTAGTTATGGGGGTGGGGTTTTTTTTGTGTGAATTTCTTATTGTGAACACGGAAAATTTCCTGAAACGAAAGAGACAAGAACAACGTGCACAAACAAATATTTGTATTTGATGATTTTGGGTTACAATCTCTCTCAAATTTGATCCTCTGATTCGATCTCCGTAAGGTATTGATTTGTGGATGTTTCGTTGATCTAAGGGCCGTCGAGGCTTGATCTTGGATGAACGGTTGGAAGTTTCTTCAAGGGGCCGTGGGCTTGATCTTTGAAGGTGGATTTGAGCGGATCTTCAAGGAGCCGTTGGGGCTTGATCTTGAGGATGAGTGTTTCTTCAAGGGCCGTTGAGGCTTGATCTTGAATAATGGTGATGAACGGATCTTCAAGGGCTTTTGGGCTTGATCTTGAAGAACGGTTGGATGTGTGGATTTGTTGATGTTGTTGATCCAAGGGCTGTCGGGGCTTGATCTTGGAAGAACGATGAATGAAGAACGAAGAACACTTTCTTCAAGAGCCGTCGGGGCTTGATCTTGTTGCGAATACTCGGTTTAAAGAAATTAATTACATTCACATCTAACTTCTTTCGCTGTATGAGCAAGCATTCCATTGATTGATGATATGGATTTTAACGTAGTCGATGAAATGGAATTTCATAAATGCACCAAGCTTTATTGGAACCTCGGTATTGATAAAGTTCTCTAATATTCAATTTATAAACAAAAATACTTTCTAATCTTTATATTTGTACAATGTACTGTTGAATTTATAAATAGATTTGTCCTATGGAATGGATATTTCTTTTAGGAATCCAATGCTATGAGTTGCAAATTTGCATTCAGTTATGTCAATTTTCACAGTATCTGTTTATAAATTTTTGTTTTTCACAACTGAATTTCACCCTCCAGTCATCGGCTTCGACGAAAATTTATTCTTGGTCTACCTATTATTGGATTGGATACTATAATCATGCTTGATGGAAAGCAGTTGACTCAATAACTCTGTCTCATCTGCACTTCAGATAAAAGTGTGACTCCTGTTTAGTTGCATGTAGAGCTCACTCCTTCCTGTTTGTGATTTATATCTGCAGCGTTATAAAGGTGATATATCAGAATTAGAATTGTACTTTGTCATTGTAAATAATGAATATGGAGAGCAAACAGAAGAGGAGCTGCTTCCCGGGGGAAAAAACCTACGTGTCACTAATGAGAATGTCATTACCTTTATTCATCTTGTTGCCAACCATCGTTTGAACTTTCAGGTAGTGCAACTTTCCATTTTGAACCCTTGTTCCAAATGATGACGTAGCTTCCTTATGTGAACATGACAAATGATCATTTTCAGATACGTCAACAAAGTTCACATTTCTTAAGGGGGTTTCAGCAGCTTATACCGAAAGATTGGATAGATATGTTTAATGAGCATGAACTTCAGGTATATTCGTATACCCTTTGGCTTTGTTGCTTAGGGTTTGTTTGCATAAAATCACCTGAGTATGCTCACTTCTTCTTTGCCGGTTCTCTAAGATCAATAAACTAAAACAAGCTTAAGTCATTCTGTCCAATTTGAAAATATAGTTCTGATGTCATTATTGCATTTAAGAGTTGCCAGTGATGCTACAAATGCTTACTGTGAGGTTTTTGCAAAGGCATACCATGTGTGCTATTTTTTGTTATGCTTTCCGGTATTGGAAACTTAAAATGGTTCTTTTTTTTAAAAGGAGAATATTTTGGTACACATTTTGCTGTACAAGAGTACCGCCATGGCAATGCAGGATGTTGTATGTGGTATGCTTGGTGCAACTTTAGAGTTAACCTAGAGTAAGATCCACGTTGTTCCATTCTGATTTTGGACCTTTTCTCCTAGTCAAAGCCTGAAGAAATTTTTTATTAGGAAGCGAAAGTTTATCATTCCATTGTTTGAGAAGTGGCTGCATCTGTAATATACACTTAGCACGCATTGTCCACTGTCACAGGCAATTATGCATAACTGTCCTCTTCCTTTGACCCGCTTTGTTTTTACAGCTTCTGATATCAGGTTCACTTGACAGCTTGGATGTCGATGACCTACGGATGCACACAAACTATGTGGGTGGCTATCATAGTGTAAGTTCCTTCACATTTGTTTGGCTTATTTGTGTTCTTGTGGGACATATAAAATTACTGTTTGCATGGATAAATGTAGCTCTAGATGAACCCAGTCATTGGCTGTCAACCTTTTTCATTACATTTTCACGCAACTGATTTACTGCTTGTTATTTGTTTTTGACAGGAGCATTATGTCATTGACATGTTCTGGGATGTTCTGAAAAGTTTTTCATTGGAAAATCAGAAGAAATTTCTAAAGTGAGTTTTTAGTATCCATCACATAATCCCTCGAACATATGTTTATGTTGGCTATTGCAAGTTCCTGTATTTAATTGGATTTCAAGTTAATGAACATCGGGAGAGATTCTGACCGCACTATTTTTCATCCAGATTTGTGACCGGGTGCTCTCGAGGACCTCTGCTTGGATTCAAATACTTGGAACCATTATTTTGCATACAGAGGTAAGAGTTCATGAAAGATCTGTATCGTTTTAGAAATTTTTTTCATGTTGGTGAAATGGCTTATAAGGTTTGTTTTACTAAAATTCTCTGCTCTTTCCATAGGGCTGGCAATGGAGCTGAAGGCGCTCTTGACCGATTACCAACGGCAGCCACTTGTATGAATCTCCTAAAGCTTCCACCATATAGAAGGTTTTCTGTTTCTCTCTTTATTTTATTTTTGTTTTATAATTAAATAATCTGTTTGTTGGTTGTATTCTTCTTCTAAAAGTGCTTCCTGGTTATGTAAGGAGCAACTGGAATCAAAATTGATGTATGCTATAAGCGCAGATGGCGGCTTTGATTTGAGCTGATCGAACTGTGCATTCTAGTTGCACCGAATCCTCTGATCCGTTGTTGCAAACCATCCTCCAGGGGCAGAGACAGTTCACATCATACCGTGTTAGTTTGATGTCCCTGCTTGGAATCCGAGTTGTGTAATAATCGGAAGGACTTCAAAAAGCCGATTGAGCGAAGCTCAAACTTGATGGCTTGTTGATATTTGTTTTTCCGGCAAGCTCCCGAGTTGACATGTAAATATGTGGAGGGGGGGGGGGGTGATCTGCCAAAGTTATTACAACAGCTCTGTTAAGTTTCAGATTATACATTCTTTGCCAGTCGTGAATGGCTTTCCTCGACGTCGATAGGCGATTATATAAATAGAAAGTGCTTTTAATTCCTCCTGTTGAATATGATCATTGGTCTGCATAAATAATAAGAGCTGTTGCTGCACCCTGCCGTGGAATCGTGTTTTGTAAGACGAGGAATGTAAAAATTTCGGAAGTTCTTTCAGTAGCACCACTGTGAGTTGTGGTTAAAGCTGCGGAACGTTGGTGAAGTTTTCACCTTCCCTCTCTTGATGCTTTTTCTTTCTATATTTACACGCCGAAACTTCAAAACGGGCTCTTGCTCCGCTTTGCAAATTGCCGTGTAATTCGGATGAGAATATGGTTTCTATGAATACATAATACAAAAGTGAAATTCTGATTTTATTACGTTTGTGATATCATTTAAATGGGCACTAAGAGTGTAAATTAGTACCTGCCTTTACAGAAACTAAAACTCAATTACGACTTGAGAGAGAATAAGTATCATTCTCATTCATGTCATATCATGCGTCAACTAACATTTACAAATGATAAAAAATAGGTGAATCCTACATTGATTTTGGGTATATGATAAACCAGAAATATTAAGGGGCGTATTCAATTGAGAATTTGAGAGACTTTAATTGATTTATAAATCCATAGATTTTTATAGCGTTTAATTGATTTGTAGAGATTCCATATAAAATTTTGATTCGATTCCCTCGAAATCTCATGGGGAGATGTGAGATTTATGGATGTTTAAAATACACGACGAAATCTTTCAAATTCACTCTAATTCCTCAACTTTCTCAAATTCTTTAAAATCAATTTCTAATTGAATACACCTGGAATATTATAAACTTCTTTAAAATCCTAATTGAATACACCTGGATTGCTAAGGATTTTAATAAATTATCTTAAAATTCTAATTGAATACACATTGAATTTCAGAAAATCACTTAAAATCATAATTGAATACCCCTAGATTTATTAAAAGAATTAAAATCCCTCAAAATCCCAATTGAATACACCCCCTAAGTATACGATTGGCGGACTGGTTGCTTCATGTTGTTTATCGCATCCCTCACGTCTCCATCCTTTCTATACCGGTTCATGACTCATCCGATTTCAAGTAATTAAACCAATCACGAAAAAAAAATTAATTTTAGCATCTCTCACACCTCTTTTATTTTTCGTCATCTAACTAAACCCGTCAAACAAACAACAGATAAAATTAAAACACGAGTATATAAGAAAAACAATAAGGTGTGTTTATCGTGTCCTAAAAACCCTAGTTGTATCATTCACTGATCACACCAAGGAAGCAGAAGCACGCATAACGCGCGTGACCGGGAAAATAGAAGTGCCACACAATACTAATCCCCACTAAATATTATTATAATTACCTAAAAGCCCTTCTTCTTTTAATTTTCCCATCAAAATTAGAAGGAGAAGAAAGGCTCCCTCGCCTTGCACAGAAGGCTAATAACACCACCGCCGACCACTCAACACCACACCACACCGAGATAGACAGAGGAGGAGGCTCATCGGCGAAGATGGTGAAGGTCCGGATGAACACCGCCGATGTCGCCGCCGAGGTCAAGTGCTTGCGGCGGCTCATCGGCATGCGCTGCTCCAACGTGTACGATATCTCCCCCAAGGTCTCTTCTCTCTCCCCTCCATTCTCTCCTTCTCCCTTAAATCAATCAAAATTCATGTCGTATCATCGTTTGATTCTCAAATGTGTTGTGAAATTGGGTTTTCTGCAGACGTATATGTTCAAGCTTATGAACAGCAGTGGAGTGACAGAGTCCGGCGAGAGCGAGAAGGTCTTTCTATTGATTGAGAGTGGCGTCAGATTGCATACAACTCAATACGTTCGGTAATGCCAATGAGTTATTGCAGATGATAGGTAAAAGGGAATGGAGTTCCGGGATCCCTATTGATTCCTGCTGTCTTTGTTTCTTCAATTTGTGCAGTGACAAGAGTAATACTCCATCTGGGTTTACCCTAAAATTGAGGAAGCACATACGAACACGAAGGCTCGAGGATGTACGCCAGCTTGGATATGATAGGGTGCAAGCTTTTCTGTCAATTGGATTCTTTTCTTCACATTTGGAGTTTCCTATTGTTTTTACTTTCTGGGTTGACTAATTTTTGTGACATTCTTTGCAGATTGTTCTCTTTCAATTTGGGCTCGGTGCGAATGCGTACTATGTTATATTGGAGCTCTATGCCCAAGGAAATGTTATTCTCGCAGATTCAGATTTTATGGTCATGACCCTTCTTCGCTCTCATAGGTCAATGACTACACTCATTTCCTATTCCATTTTACTATAAACGGTCTCACATTCTTGCGCAATGACTTGGCATGTTATGATTAAAAAGCTTTCCGGTTCTTGCTTGATTATAGATGTGCTAGTATTTGTGTTAGCATTTGTAACTTTACGAATTGACTAGAAACATCTTTGTTTTCTTTTGATTGTGCTTACTGTTCAGTAAGATACCCCACAAATTTCTGATTCTTTTGTTTTCTTTTAAAGTTGAAATATTAATTAGGTGGTAAATTCTCATTTAACAGGGATGACGATAAAGGGGTTGCAATCATGTCACGTCATCGTTATCCAGTTGAAATTTGTCGAGTTTTTGAGCGAACAACTGCTGAAAAGTTACAGGAAGCTCTTACGTTGTCTAAGGAACCTGATAACAATGAACCTGTTAAGGATCTTGAAGGTGGAAATATTGTGCCTGATGCACCGAAAGAGAAAAAGGGTAAAAGTAAAGGTGGGAAGCCTGCCGAGTCAAGTAAGAGTACTGGTGATGCTAAAGCCAAACAGGCCACCTTGAAGAATGTTCTTGGGGATGCGTTGGGATATGGGCCTGCTCTGTCTGAGCATATTATATTGGAAGCTGGCCTCATTCCAAACACAAAAGTTTCTAAAGAGAACAAGTTAGATGATAATGCAATTCAGCTATTGGTTGAAGCTGTTGCGAAGTTTGAGGATTGGCTGCATGATGTCATTTCAGGTGATAAAATTCCTGAAGGATACATTTTAATGCAGAAGAATTCAGGAAAAAGTGGCCCCCCATCTGAACCAGGAAGTTCTGTCCAGGTACCACACTACCTTAACATGTTTTAGACTAGAGTGTAATTTCCCCTTCTTCTTCCCTTGGTTGGTGGAGATCTGCCTAGTTAGGTTTCCATTACATGGTGTTTTAAACTTTAACACTGACTTCTGCATCCATTTTGCAGATATATGATGAATTCTGCCCCATATTATTGAACCAATTCAAATCGAGGGAGCATGTAGAGTTCGAAACATTTGATGCTTCTTTGGATGAGTTCTATAGCAAAATTGAGAGTCAAAGGGCAGAACAACAGCAAAAGGCAAAAGAGAGCTCCGCCACCCAGAAGCTTAATAAAATACGTGTTGACCAGGTTTTGCCCTGTTTCCTCTACTATGCTATTTGCAATTCAAAGTCATATTTGAGTACAGTCTTTCTGTGTTATGACTTAAGTAAGGGGGACGGGTATAGGGGTCAGGGGTTTGGAAATATTAATGTTTGTATATGTTACATATTTGGTTTACATTATGCGTTGTACGTTGTTGGACCATGTGTGCTATTTATGCTTGGAATCTTTCATCTCAATCATTTCAACCCTATGATATAGGAAAATCGTGTTCACATGCTAAGGAAAGAAGTTGATCAGTGTGTTAAAATGGCGGAATTGATAGAATATAACTTAGATGATGTGGATGCTGCTATAGTTGCTGTTCGTGTAGCTTTAGCAAAGGGCACAAGTTGGGAGGATATTGCTCGAATGGTGAAGGAGGAGAAGAAATATGGAAACCCTGTTGCTAGCCTCATTGACAAGCTTCAGCTTGAAAAGAATTGTATGACATTGCTGCTGAGCAACAATCTTGATGAAATGGATGATGATGAGAAGACTCTCCCAGCAGATAAGGTGTGTTCTAAGGTTCTACTTTTCTACATCTTCTCTAGGAAAAAACGATGAGTCTCTTCATTTTACCTTCTACTTCCATTATCTTTCTTCCCTCTTATAGGTGGAAGTTGATTTAGTACTTTCAGCACATGCCAATGCTCGGAGGTGGTATGAACTGAAGAAAAAACAGGAGAGTAAACAGGAGAAGACTGTAACAGCACATGAAAAGGCATTTAAGGCGGCCGAGAAAAAGACTCGTCTCCAGCTGTCACAGGTAGCTTCACCTTCCATAGTCCTATGATATAGTTTTAAATGGCTAGCTTCCAACTATAGAACATGAATAAGTTGTTTTAGCCTTTTAGGTCCTGCATGGCCTTCTTGTATTTCTGATGGTATTCATCCAACTGCCAAATAGGAGCCCTAGTATGTCAAGCACAACCATGTTTTTCTTTTTAGTTAATTCAAAAGAAAACAAATGAGTTTTCAAGGCAGCGATGCCATAAATATTAGGACAGAGTAAAAGGGAATCAGAAAGTACATACTGTGTGATGAGCAATATGTCAACATCATTGCGACCAAAATGCTAAGCATATATTCCTAGGCGTACAAAAATATGTATACAAGGAAAAACATAATTATGTTTAAGAGGCGAAGCAGAACTAGCTGGATGTTTGTCACCATTATCCAGTATCATCTTAGAAGATAAGGTCTCTTCGACTTTTTAATTCCACCTTTGTTACAAATAACTTGCAGGAAAAAGCTGTTGCTAGCATTTCACATATGCGCAAGGTTCACTGGTTTGAGAAATTTAACTGGTTCATCAGCAGTGAGAACTACTTGATTATCAGTGGACGTGATGCTCAACAAAATGAGATGATAGTCAAGCGCTATATGTCAAAAGGAGATCTGTAAGTCAACTTAGTTATGTGGACATAATACGTTGTAATTCTTTTCTAAATGAAGTTGGTCAATTTCATGTTTCCAAAAATCTGGTTACATGAAATTTTACTTTACCTCAAAGTTATTACAAATGTGCCAGTACTTATCTGCCTATCTCGTCTAGCGTGAAGCCAACTTAGCATCTTCTTTCTCATGTTGATTGATTTTTTTTTCCCTTATGTAACAGGTATGTCCATGCGGAGTTGCATGGGGCTTCTAGCACCGTGATAAAGAACCATAGGCCTGACCAACCAGTGCCTCCACTTACATTAAACCAAGCAGGATGCTTCACAGTAAGTCTATGACCTTCATGTAATGCTTTTGTTTTCATAAAGTTTATTGTGTTATTGTTAGTGCTTCATATCCCATTGTAATTACTGAATAGTTTACTGATATTATACTCTAGGTTTGCCACAGTGCAGCATGGGATTCAAAGATTGTCACTAGTGCTTGGTGGGTTCATCCTCACCAGGTCAGTAAAACTGCTCCTACAGGGGAGTATCTGACAGTTGGAAGTTTTATGATTCGTGGGAAGAAGAATTTTCTTCCTCCACACCCTCTCATTATGGGCTTTGGGTTGTTATTTCGCTTGGACGAAAGCTCCTTGGGCTCCCATCTGAATGAGAGGAGGGTAAGAGGTGAGGAGGAGGGGACGGATGATGTAGATGAAATTGGACCTCTAGAAGAGGTATCTGATTCTGAGTCAGAGAATAAAACTGCAGAGGAAAAACTTGCAGAAGAATCAAAAACCGCTCCTGATTCATCTATACATATCACTAAACCAGATCTGAAAGACCCATCTGAGAACGGCTTACTTAGAAGCAATGCTGAAACAAAAGACTCACATGAAATTTCCATGAAGGACAGGAAGGCCTTGAGTGATGCTGATATTTCTGTAAATGGTGTTTCATCTGTCACCCCCGAACTTGAGGATCTCATTGATAGAGCTCTTGGGCTTGGATCTACAGCTATGTCTGCTAAAAAATATCAAATTGACACTTCTCCAGTTGGTTTGGTAGCGGAACCTAATGTTGAAGAGAATAAGGCTACAGGAAGAGATAAACCTCATATTTCAAAAGCTGAAAGAAGAAAGCTCAAGAAAGGCCAGACTGGTTGTGCTCATGAAGAACAAGCTGAGGTGCAAAATGAAAAATTAAAACATGATAGTTCAGTCAGTCAGCCTGAAAAGGAAGTTCACGAGAAGAAGCCCAGTGGTGGAAAAACCAGCCAATCGAAACTACACAATGTTTCTTTCAGCCAGACTGAAAAGGAAGTTCATGATAAGAAGCCAAGTAGTGGAAAAGCCAGCCGTGGACAAAAGGGTAAACTCAAGAAGATGAAAGAGAAGTATGCTGATCAGGATGAGGAAGAAAGAAGGATCCGTATGGCTTTACTAGCTGTGAGTACAGTTACTAGCACTGTCCTTATATTGATAACCAATTGATTTTCTCTAGCCTTGAATTCATCTGTTCTAAATTGAGCTTTGATGCCCCTTACATGTGATGCCTAATTTCGTGCCTGTATGTCATACTGCATCTGCATATTTGCATGTGCGCCAGTTATAGAACTTTCATTCTAATATTTTCTCACGAATGAACTGCAAAAGTATAACAACATCCTTCAGAATTTTCCTATGAATTTTTGGAAGGTACTTCATTAATTTGCTTAAGAAACCTGATAATCGATCGAAATGACGATATTTTTGAATTTTCAGTCTGCTGGAAGAGTAAAGAAGAATGGAGAGTCCCAAAATGAAACTTCAGCTCCAGCGGAAGATAAGAAACCAAGTATGTCATCCCCATTCTTCATGTTTCATTAGCGATTTAAACTTCCAAGGCCATCATTTGGTGGTTATTTCTCTTTAGTATCATGTAATGGAGGTCCACTGATTTTTTGTGGTTAACATCAATTCTTATCATCTAGCAGGTCCTGAAGATGCTCCAAAAATATGTTATAGATGTAAAAAGGTAGGTCATCTGTCCCGGGATTGTCCAGAACATCAAGATGGTACATTACATAGTCATGCAAATGGCGGAGTTGAAGATGACCCTCCTGTGGATTTGGATAAATCTACTTCTGAAGTGGACAAGGTGACAATGGAGGAGGATGATATTAATGAGATAGGTGAAGAAGAGAAGGAAAAATTAAATGATGTTGATTACTTGACTGGCAATCCACTGTCCAGTGATATTCTCTTATATGCGGTACCTGTCTGTGGTCCTTATAGCTCAGTCCAGTCTTACAAATATCATGTGAAGATAGTTCCTGGCTCTGTGAAGAGAGGGAAAGGTAAAGAACTTCTTCGCTTGAATTCGTCCTCAAACTTTTAAAGTATCTGTAATGCTTGGATAGAAATTTAATTATTTTTTCTTTTCCCTTGTGTGTGGTTATTTGGTTCAAGAGCTTTCTTTTATCGCATACTAACCTCGTTCTTACAATTTTTTTGTAGCTGCAAAAACTGCCATGAATCTGTTTAGCCACAGGCCGGAAGCAACGGTTAGAGAGAAAGAGTTGATGAAAGCGTGTACTGATCCTGAACTGGTCGCTGCCATTATCAGCAATGTGAAGATAACATCTGCAGGCCTTTCTCAGTTGAAGCAGAAGCAAAAGAAAGTCAAGAAGAGCAGCAGCAAAGCTAAGTAGGAAGCTTAAACAGCTTCGTGCTGCGTCAGTTTTGTAAGCACAGACCACACTCGTTTCTTTGTTTGGGGCCGTCTTGGATATGTTACTGTATACTCTTCACTGTACAAAAGCAGTCATCAGCTGAGTCTTGTTAGGAAACTGGAATGTACGAGGATTTTTACGTGTTAGAGAAAAGATTGACATCAGTTATCAGGGATGTTACCATTTTCCATAGCTAGCATCATTTCATTTGGTAAACATCTGATCGAGAGGTTATCGGGTCACCAATTGGAAAAAATAGCAGAACAAGTAGAGAATTATGATTTATGAAGCACGCTTACAATCATTCTGAACGCTATATATGTATATATAAACATCATAGGGTGGCTTAATGATTGGAGACGAATTTCAAGTCCGTATTTCACACGGCACGTTGGCGCTGGTAAATCACACGATGGTGGCCTACAAGGAGTTGAAATGAGTCTTCTCGGCCTCCGGAACAGTACATTGCCGTGATGAAGCCACCGATTGACCTTTTTTTATATTTTATTTTTATTTTAATAAAGCTATATATTATTCAAAATGAATAACAACTATAAACAGTTTGGTTAAAGCAATGTATTCGCATTACAGGCTGTTTGTGGTATGAGCTTTTACAACAATTTCTACAAGATAATCAAAGCGGGAAAACCCCAAAAGTGCTGAGGAACATTTATGCCTCAGTCAGTCACTTCAGCCGGAGGCACATCGCTCAAATCTAAACCCTCTACTGGCAAGTCTGAAGTAAGAGGACCCAAGATTCCGTCGGAGCTGAGGGTTAATCCGCTCTGCATAATTAAGGAAAGAAGCATATGGTCAAGTTAATGAAAATGAGAACTTTCGTTTTCCATTTGACATTCAGATTAAGTCAGAACTTGTTATAAGGAAATAATAGCCCAGTAAGTACCTCTGGTTGGAAACGGAGCATGTCCGCACGAGCCATAGCTTCTGCTTGAGCAATTCTCTGCCTGAATGTCTGTGCCATTTCCTCCGCCTAACAGAACAGAATCACAAACATATATTCAGTCATTTATCTGGTTTCATTGTTCGGTTAAACTACGAGATCAATGTCGTGCCAAAACATCTTATAGCAGAAATGTACCTTTGTGGTAAAAACAAATCAAGAAGATAAGTCTGAGATTCACTACTAGAATTTACCATCCAGCAAGTGCAACTAGTAAATGTTTGGGGTGTATTATCCAGAAAATACCTTCTCGAAAACAAGTGTTGGGTTGCGGATCATGTCACCAGGAGTAGGTTCTAACTTCTTGGTAGATAGACTTACACGGCCTCTCTCACGGTCATGGCTCAATATCATGACCTACACAAAAGAGTAACAGTTTAGAGATGTTTAACGGAGTGGAAAAATAAGTAACAAGATAAAGGATATAGTATCTATACCTTGAGAGTGTCACCAGGTTGGAGAACTGTTGCAATATCTGAGACTCGGTCATGACTGATCTGGCTAACATGAAGAAGACCATTGATTCCACCAATGTCGATAAAGGCACCATATGGCTTCAGGCTCTGGACCGTTCCAATGACAACTGATCCAATTCCAAGCTGTGCTTGGTTGTCTGCCATGGCCTTGCGGTTACTGAGAACAAGCCTAGACTGTTCTTCATCAACCTCCACAAACTTCAGAGGAATCTCCTTTTCAAGAAGATCTTCTGCGGTTGATTTCTAGTACATCCAGAAGTAAATGTGACTCAAATACTGAAACATTTAGTTGCAAAATTAATTCAAACTCAGAGCTAGTATTCCTTACAGTTGTATTCTTTCGTATTAGGTTAACAAGGGCAAAAGGCCAACACGAAAGAAAAAGAGAAAGTACATTACAACTGTATTATTTTACCGCACAAATAGAGTAAACAGAAAGATAGCGTAACTGCATAAGTATCAAGCTAAGAAGAGACTGGAAAATTAAGAGGCAGGTTAAAGAACTGGAAAATTAAGAGGCAGGTTAAAGAACTAACTGTTGATATCTGTGAGAAAGGAACAAAACCTCTAAGGCCTTCCACCACAGCCACCACTCCACCTTTGTTCGCACCAACAACCTGAACAAATACATTTTAAGGGAGCTTTCTAAGAATAGATTGAATAAAAAGTTGAAATGGTGAACTTGTCTGCAAAGAAGAAGAATAAATGTCTGAAAGCGTACTAAATATCAAACTCTTGATGCTTGGAAATATACCAATTCTTGACATTAATAGACAAAGACCAATCTACTAACATTACGGGCAAGAAAACTTGAAGCGGATACCTACCTTACCCTTGACAACAACATCCTCAGCTTGGAGCTGTCTACATCTTTCCCACGCAAGGTCATACTGGATGGACTTCAAGCTCAAGATCAAGCTGTCGTCAGCTTCATTTTCACCTATAATCACAAATTCCTCTCTCACTCCGGGAACTATGCCCACTTCTTCTACACTCTTTATTTTGTGAATGCATGCCTCTTGCAAAGGCAAGTATGCTGAAGACTTTGCAGTAATGTCAACTAATGCTCCATTGTTATCTATATTGAAAACTGTCCCCCTCACCTGAAAAAAAAAAAAACAACAAAACAAAACCGTATGCGCAAAATTATAATCTCCCACGGAATCACAAGTAAATTACATATACTGTATGCAGTTACAGTTCCTCACTCAAGCTCACATTGTAAACTTATGTGCCAAGTGAGAAAATGAATTGAAGAAAAGCTCAAAACCGAAATTTCCGCACACATTGCCAATGTAAACCATAACAAAATAGTCCCCATTTTCCAACACTTTATGCAATTCTAGATTCTACACATAAAAGAAGAAGAAAAAGTTCTTGTGGGTATGCTTAATGTGAGCCGAGTGACACAGACCATGTCTCGAATTCGATACAAAGACATAATTTCTTCGTTTCAGCTCATACCCATCAAATCTTTTGCACATTTAATCAAATGGGTGAAAAAAAAAAAAAAAACAAAATTTGAATTACCAAAACAAGAGGGTGATAGGCAGACCTTAGTTCCAATCTCAGAATTGAAGTCGTACTTCTCAAGAGCGTTGTAAAAGGAGTCGAGAGTGAAAGAGACGCCTTCCATGGGGGCTGTACGACACCGTTCGTGGGCGTCTTCGAAGATTTCCTTCAGCTTGAGGCGCTCTTTGGTCTGCGCATTCGAGATGACCGCGGCGGAGACGATGGGGAGCAAACCCGGCATTTTGTTTTGCTTGGGACGGATTGAGGGCTTCGAGAGCCGCGAGGTTGAGAGCGGTGAGCATCTTAAGCCTGTGAATTGCTGAGCCAGAGACGCCATGTCTCTCTCTCTCTATGTGCTTCTCTGTTGCTTTGCTCGCAGTGTAGCTTTTGAGCAAGTTGAAAGCATTCGGTTTTGCTTAGATAAGGCACTGACGGGGAGAGAGGGTGAGAGAATTGCATGGATTTTGGATAATGTGATTATGTTTGATGAATATAGGCCCATTTAATTGGATTAAGATCCTCCCTCAATTTGGGCTTTCATGATCCACAAACACCATTTTGCCTTAGGCCTCCACTGAGTTGTAAAAATTGAGTATGATATCAATAAAACAGGAATAAAACTCCTATAGTAGACCAGGAATAAGAGATTCTTATTTTTTGAGTTCAATTCACAAGTGTGATTCTTATATATTAAATGACGAGAGAGAGAGAGAAAGAGGTAACTAAACTAATCATAAGGTAAGATAGAGAAAAAAACACTAGACTCACTCCCACGTTTAATATGAATCAAACGCATAGTGCTTCATTTATATATATGGACATTACACTCATTATTTCATTGTGGAATGCCTTACTAAATTACAAAGAGAAATGCTAAGAAGACTCAAAGTGAGACTCTCCATGGACTTTCCTCCACCTCATGTTTTTGGCATAATATTTTATAATGTTGGCACCAGAATTGTGTTATAAACATGAGGTGGCGGGGAGTCTATAAGGAATCCCACTTTTGAGGGAGTCTCTTTAGCATTTCTCAATTGCTAATCATAAAAGTGAACATAAGAGAGAGACTCGGGAAAGATTACCATGCACCATGAGACATTATTGGCATTCGAAACCAATAATGTAATAGTATTATAATTATTGATAGACCTGTAAACGGGTTGGGTTTATTGGGTTTGGGTCGGATTCAATCCGACCCGTTAAGTTAACGGATCACCTGAATCCAACCCGTTAAGCTAACGGGTCATCCGAACCGACCCGTTTCACCCGTTAACAATTATTATAATTTTTTTTTTGCATAAAGTTTATTTTTTGTTATTAAGACTTTACTAAAATTACTAAAATATCCTCAACTAACGGGTGCTAACGGGTGGATCCAAAGTGACCCATTATTTAACGGGTTGTTAACAGGTTCATCCGTTAGCGACCCGACCCATTAAGCATCCACTCAAATACAAATATTAACTAGTTAGATTGGGTCGGATTAACATATTGGGTCCAAAATGCCAGGCCTAATTATTGACATGATTATTAGGGTGGCGTCTCGAAGATTGTGTATAAATCATTTCATGCATTTTAGACATGGACAACATTGAATACAAATTTTCTTTCAATACTTTATGTTCGTTGATTTTCTTTATTTTATTTAAACTAACAGTCTAAAATAGTGTGCATCCGAAGAAAAAAGGGCTTGTTGAAATTGATTCCATGCAAGTATAATCACAACAAAAAATAAAACTTTAGAAGTGTTTGATTAGAAAGAAGAAAGAAAGAGTTTATTGCCCGCACATAGAAAAAATGATTCTACGAATACGATTATAGAATAGATGTGTTTGAATGCGATCAAGAAACGTGTTGCATTTTTTTTGTATATTTTTATACTTAAGTTTGATACCTACACTACTTAACGAATTTAATAGTTCAACCATTGATGTAATATGTCTTATGTAGTTTATAGTCACAATTCTTTTAAACTCCCGCATAGCGTGCTGTGATAAGAAAAAGGGCTCATCGTATGTGCCAAACGTTTGCGAAGAGGTTAGTTCTTTTATCAAGTGTATGTTTTTTCTTTATTTTGATCCGAATCACTAATTTTATCGTTTTAACTTTTTTGGTTACTTGGGTTTTTAATGTTTTTATGCTTTCTATATTTCCAATTTTATTTTATTATTTTGTTGTAGGAGAATGATGCTAACACTGAGCAACAATGTGAAGTGTGGATAGAAGAAGCCTTGGTGTTTTCGGACTCGTTTGGAAGTATTTTTAAAATAATTGACAATACTTTTATTGAATTTTTTTTTAGAATCAATTCTTAATAAAAATACAAATGAATCATGGAAAAACACTTAAGGTCCATCCTGCAAGAAGCACTTCAAGTTTTTTTGGAATCCAACAACATTTTTTCTAAAAAGCGATTTCAATCATTTTTGCAGCATTTCCAAACGAGTTCTTCTAATTTCTAGTCTGTGTCATGTGTGTCCTCTTTTTCTTACTCTAAAGTTTTGTCCTAGGTGATTTTTTTTGAGAAGGTTTTTATTGAGGCTCACTTGTGTTTTGCTTTTTTACTTCCTTTGATACTCTTTGGACAACGTATCTTTTATAAGATTCAGCTTTTGTTCTTAATATTCACATTGAGTTTGGATTTTCTTTTTAGTCATCCTTTGTACTATCTTATGGTATTTTTAATGAAATCATCTAATATTCTAAAAAGAAATTTATTTTAAGGGAAAACATCAACAACATAATCAGATCACTTCCCATCGTTAAATAAATGTCAAAATTGTCTATTAAAAACCATATCTTCTGAGTTTTGATAAACTATAATTCCTATTGATTACGTACAACACAAACAGAATTTGTTCGTATTTCTATCTCGTCACCTTTTTGTATTTTTTATGTAAAATCAAATTTTAAACATCAATCCATACAAAAGATAAACCAAATAGTGTGAAACGTATTTCTAAGTTTCAACTATGCAAAGTTGAAATTAAATTATAAGACAATACCAAAGTTTAAATAAACTAACAAAATGCAAAAGAGCAACACTGTCATTCATTTCAAGTGAAAAGCAAACAACATACTTCAAGTATAGTCATTCCAAACTTGTACCTATTACATGCATATATATATATATATGTATGTATGTATTTCCACGAACATTTAGGATATAAGTCAGGTTGAGTTTGGGTTGACATGGGGTGGACAAAGCATCAACCCAATAAACAGTCGGGTTGAGGTTGAGTGGATTTAGGCGGATTATTGTTACATTCTAACCAGCCGGATTGAATTTGAAATCGACTTAGACATGAGCGAAGCCGAGTGTACCCAACCCAAATTGCACCCCTACACCTCATGCAGAAAAGTTGCATCAAAATTATTTGGGCAGATTCCCACTATTTTATGCCACCCTTTACACTTGTTTACAGAATACTAAAAGAAGTATCTCCGTGTCTTTCTTAGTTAGAAATGGTAGGAACCAAAGAATAAAAAAGAACGTGACGTTTCAAAAAGTCATCTGCATGCAGAGTTTGAAACTGGATTATTTTGGTGTTAATACTTAAATTTATCTGTTTAGTTACTAATCTTTGTATAATACCCTTCATTGGCTAATCTGGCTCTGACCACTAATACTAAAACATTTTGTACAAAGTTAACATAACCTAACAACTTGCTCCATTGACTTATAATAAGTTAGAATACTTTGGTGTTTCAACCGTGCGGAACATCATTTCTTCTTCAAAGACAAAACACCAAAAAAATATTCTTGATCCCATTATCTTTTCCTTTGTTTTCATCATGTTTTCTGCTACCTACTTTCATTGTTGTATTTGTAAATGACAAGATTTGACTCTCTTACCAAATCAACCGGAAAGAAATCCTTTTAGGGAAATGAGGATATATATTTTCCCCTTAGTAATTGATGGAGTGTAACGTTTCAAATCTTCTGTACCTTGAAGCACCCATTATTTGTAAATAAATATTCAAATAACTATTACAGATTCAAATTAGTTTTATAGTAAATAAAATGTCCAAAAATAGCCTAGTGGTGAGGGTGTGGATAAGGGGTGGGGTAGAATTAGGTCCTAGGTTCGAAACCGGGTGGGGGTCGGGGTGGGGTGGGGTTAATATATATATAATGTCCAAAAAATAACCCAAACTAATTACATATCTATGTTTTATCGACAGTGCTATTCGCACACTCTTTTTACCTCTCACATACTTTGTTAACTTTTATCTTTTAATTTTCTTAAATTCTTTCGATCGTCCAACCGAAAATTGAGAAGAGTGTGTGAGAAGTAAAAATGGGCGTGCAAATATCACTCCCCTATAATGGCCTTTCAATTACAGTTAAGTTGATTGTATTCCATAGGGATTGTAGTTTTTCAAGAAACGGTGAGAAGTAAAAATGGGCATGTAAATATCACTCCTCTATTTATATTTAATGGCATTTCAATTACAATTAAGTTGAGTGTATTCTATAGGGAGTGTAGTTTTTCAAGAAATGGTATGTAGCATATAGAAAAATCTTCCTCGATTAAGTTGCCATGAACGAATTTCTGAGTTAAAACGGAAATGGAAACAAATTAAACATTACAATTCTGAACTATCTTTTGAAGCTTCAGCTAGAAATAACAAAATTTAATTTGTGTTATATATTAACTTGGAAATAATGAATGTCTGAAATCAAGAAAATCTCTATAATTTAGACCAATCTACTTCCAATGTCGATCGAGGATCAGAAATACGATCGGCTTTAATTTAATTTCTCACCAAAGAAAAGAGAAGTAAAAGATACAGAGGATAAAAAAATATATATACAGATTGTGCATGCTTACGTCTAATGAAAGCAATATTCTTTGATATATGAAAATTGTTTTATTTGATGATATTTGCATGCATGACATATGGCTTATGAATTTGCACGCCATGTTGTATTTCTCTCTGGTTTTCGTATTACTCATGCCCGACGGTTTAACACAAATAGATCGGACAAGTCAGCTTTTTTTAGATGACTTTTTAGTTTGAAGTACTTCCAAATCACACTCATGATATTTAATTTGAAAATTTCCTTCCTAATCATCAATAAAATTGCTATCGTTTTGTTTAAAAAAAAAAAACATAAATAACAATTTGGGTCGTTTCTGTTAGAACATAAAGAGCATCTGGTATGGACACTGACTTCCAGTACATATACATAGTTGATACTATCATGTATTTGCCAAATCTCAAATCGTTAATATGTTGTGGGTTGAGTATTGAGCTCAAACAGGAAAAGTTAAGCCTCATAAACATCATATATTATTGTTATGTCATGTCATATTATTATGCCGTGTTACAAGTTCATGTGTTAGAAAATGAGTTGTCGAAGTAATTAAGTAGGGAATTGTCCTAGTGGTTAGGGTCTTTTTTTTTTTCACTCATTACACCTTGGCTTCAAATTCTCTCACTCTTTAAAATAGATTAGTATAGAATATCACTTATAATAAAAAAATAGTAAACAATAAAAATGAATTACTAACACCATATTTTAATGTAACAATTGCACTCGTCACTTTTTCCTTGCCACTAGTTGCAAAGTTTAGAAAGATTACGAAGAATCATTTACTTCAATGAAACTTTCCACCCTTGGCATTTCTCCCATATTCATGCCAGCCGCATACACATGCTTTTCGTTCATGCCTCTATATAAACTGATAACTACTAGTACTCCTCAACATTTAATTTTCTTGTTCTCTACTTCTAATAATCTTCTCAAATTCTCTGTAATCTCTTCCCCTACTTTTGTCCAAATATGTCACCTGCAGAGACAAACGGTTCAAAAAGGGCCTATGTGACCTTCTTGGCTGGCAATGGAGACTATTGGGAAGGTGTAGTTGGCCTAGCCAAGGGCCTAAGGAAGGCCAAATCTGCATATCCTCTTGTGGTGGCTGTTCTGCTTGATGTTCCTGAGGACCACCTTCAGATTCTTCAGTCTCAAGGATGCATTGTTCACGCAATTGAACCTGTCTACCCTCCTGAAAACCAAACCCAATTTGCCATGGCTTATTATGTCATCAACTACTCCAAGCTTCGTATTTGGGAGGTAGTATTCTCTCGTCAAATATACGCAGCTTAAACGCGTTTGTTTGTGCAATGAAATATGCTGTCGGTGTAGTTAAATGTTTTGTTGGTGTAGTTTAAAATGATTGTCGGTGAAGTTAAATGTGTTGTTGGTGTCGTTTAAATTGATTGTCGGTGAAGTAAGCATGTTTAACATGTTGTCAGTGCAATTTAAGTATGTTTAACATATTGTCGGTGTAGTTAAACATGTCGTTGATGTAGTTTAAATTGATTGTCAGTGAAGTAATTAAGCATGTTTAACATAGTACAATTTAAGAGTGTTTAACATATTGTCGGTGTAGTTAAACATGTTGTTTGTGGAGTTTAAACATGTTGTTGATGTAGTTTAAGCATGTTTGACATATTGTCGGTGCAATTTAAACATATTATCGGTGCAATTAAACATGTCGTGGGTGCATGTCATTGCAGTTTAAGCATATTTAACATATTGTCGGTGCAGTTTATCATATCTTTTGTACAATTTAACATATTGTCAATATAATTTAATTAGATTGTCAATGTAGTTCAAGCAATCAGTTTATTTGTCGGTGTAGTTTAAGTAGTCAGTTTATACATATTGTTGGTGTAGTTTAAGCCATATGTTTAATCAAAATGTTACATAATTAGTGGTTCAGATTATATTCTATAAGCGCAAAATATGAAATTGTATGGTGAGGCAAAAGAGAATACTTTTCCTAATTTAAATGATTTATAAGTCGTAAAGTGCATTTCAATCATGCAACTATCTACCATATGTGTAAACTAATTTGATTATGTGTATCAACTTGTAGTTTATGGAGTATGAGAAGATGATATACTTGGATGGACACATTCAAGTGTTTGATAACATTGATCACCTTTTCGACATGCCTGAGGGCAGTTTTTATGCCGTGATGGATTGCTTTTGTGAGAAGACATGGAGTGCGTCTCCACAGTACAAGATTGGATATACTGCCAGCAGTGCCCTAAGACGGTACAGTGGCCGGCCAAGTCACCACCACCTTACTTCAATGCCGGCATGTTTGTCTTTGAGCCTTGTGTTCTAACTTACCATGATCTGCTAGAGACCCTTGAAGTTACCCCTCCTTCCTCGTTCGCCGAGCAGGTAACAGGATAATCTGTTTATATTTCTGTGTTGATATCGCACGCCACAAACGCAAGTCATTTCGGGGTTTTTTGAAGAAAAAAAATTATAATCGTGTGTGATCGATCGATTTGAAAATTAATTTTGATGATCATATGCAGGACTTTTTGAACATGTTCTTCAAGGACATATACAGTCCTATCCCACCTATATACAATCTTGTTTTGGCTATGTTGTGGCGCCACCCTGAGAATGTGGACCTTGACAAAGTGAAGGTTGTGCATTACTGTGCTGCGGTATGTTATAAGTTATAACCAAAACTCATATATGTATAGATCACTTAAACATCATTCAATTTTCGTTATGAATAAGGAAAAATTCTCTAATTAGACTGTGAATCTCGATTAGTCATGAAGTTGATTTTCACCAAAATAAATCATTAAATTGATCACTTAAATATCATTCAATTTTTGTTATGAGCGAGGAAATGTAATTAGATAGTGAATCTTGATGGTGGATGAAGTTGATTTTTGCCAAAATAGAACTTCAAATTTACGGTCACGTACAAAGATTGCCTAAATAATTTGGAAGGAAATGTTCTCATATGAGATTGTGGATGATTTATCGAGTCGATTTTTGCCACAATAAACACTTTAAATTCACAGTCTAATAACATAATTAAGTACAAGTGTATGATGCAAAACCGAAGTTTGATTAAATTGAGTGGGATGTAGGGATCAAAGCCATGGAGATACACAGGAAAGGAAGAGCATATGGAGAGGGAAGACATAAAGATGCTGGTGAAGAAGTGGTGGGACATTTATGATGACACTTCACTGCATTACAAGAATGATGGTCGTGTGGTGAAGGCTGAGGAGCATGTGAAGCTTCCACCCTTTAATTCCGCATTATCTGGGACTGACAATGATGACCAAAGAAGTGTACCATCTGCAGCTTGATCAACTGGTTATGGGGTTTAATGTGACGCCGTTTTGGCTCTGAGAACCACACCTATATGTAAGAACTATATAGCTATACCAACTTGTATAGTGTAGGAAACTACACCTATTAATACTCTATATATATGGGTTGTGTTTGTACTTTGTAGTGTGACCGAGTTTGTGAATAAAATGATAAGTGGTGCTATCTATACACTTATTTTTACTTCTATACACCTTTTGTTAACTTTTTGTCCTTTCATTTGGTAGGCTCACTTAATTAAACAAGCAATGGTTGCAATAATTGTGAAATGACTGGCAGTTGACTAAGAGAAAAAAACGAGAGAGAGATATGGAGGAAGCAAAGGGAGTGGTGAACCATGTATTTCTAGCAAAATTCGAACAAGGAATCGCAGAGTAAGATTGAAGAACTCATCGAAGGCTATGCCAACCTCGTCAATCACATCGAACCCATAAAGTCTTTCAATAATACCGACTTCTTCCACTCTCGAAAATTCTAATATATGTTCCGGTATATCCTATACCCCTAGATTTCTGTCCTTTAAATCTTGTTTATTAAATCCTTAACCAAAGAATTTAGCGGCCAAAAATCCCAGCATATAATGTAAGCTTTGTTAGAGCTGCTCACCTGTTTAACATGTGCTTAAAGGATTGAGATCATAAGAGATTAGGATTGACTATACTTGTAAGCTATCAAGCAATGTATGTGGACTGATATATAGCTAAAGTAATTCTGATATGAGTAGATATATCTATACTGATATGAATAGTATGGTTTCGTGGTGATAATGGTTATCAGTTTGATAGTTTGATAAGGATTACATGATGGGAAGTATCCTTATCAAATACCACCATTTAGGATATATAATAATTAAGGTCCCCTGTTCTCAAACTAATTACACATAAAAAGATATCAAGCCCCATTGATTGTGGCAGTGCATTTGGTCTGTGTTGAGAGTAGAAGAACCCTTAGTTCATTGCAGCAATGACGTCACAAGGTTAGTGGTTAATTTGGTATTGTGATTTACTTATTCCGCATATATTGATCTTACATATAAGTTATATGATTGGTTCTTGAGCAACTGATGCAGCTACACGTTTAAAGAGTTGATTAATTTCTTTACCTGATTTTAATTGCAATTTGTTAACCTGGGAAGTTGCCTGCTTAGTTTGGCTGTGTGAAGTTGAGTTTTCAGATTTTTTGTTTCCTGATTCACTATGGGAGTCAGATGGGTCCTCAAAACGCTAATTCTTTTGGCAAGTTTAGCTGCCTTTTTTTGGGAAAGGGCAAATTTGGCAAAATTTTCTGCTTGAAAGAGGTTGAAGAATAATATATAATGTATATTCTGGCACGTCTCTTTGAAATCTTGACAATATATCACACACTGCAATTGAATGTATCATCCTAACCACATAATACATGTAAGATCAAAGAGCTGGGTATCTAACTTAAACGTCAATCTTTTACCTGAAATACTTCCCTAGTTTTTTTTATAGACTATTTTACGCAAATTTATCGTCTTTGTTCGTGTATGGCTGAAGAAATTTCTCACCCGCACTTAAACAAAGTTTTCCAGGAATTCAGAGAAGTTACAGCTAATTTGTGTGTCAACCATTAGTGGTATATGTGGTCTGCATAACTTCTCAATCCATTTCGTTTGTTAATGTTTCGTAATCTGGGGAAAGCTTGTGAGCGTTGAGAACCTGCTGATAAGCTAAGCCCGCTAAAACCAAATTCAAATGGTTCTCCTATCTCATCCAATCCTTCGCAACTGAAAGTTTTCAACTCAGTCTGAATGAATCAATGGTCCTGTCTTCGAGTCTACCTTTGAGAGCGCGGAAGCTGTTGCAAAGTACATAGCTCATCCTGCTCATGTTGATTTTGCAAACTTTTTTCGATTCGCGTTTGGACAAAATCTACGTGTTTGATTATAAATCACCTACAGTTGGTATATAAATTGGAACAAGGACTATCCAAGGTGTCGATATCATGCCTATTATTGCACTGATTGGAACTTCATTAGCTTTGTAACAGACCACTGTGTTCTATCTGATTTTACACTGCATGCATGATGCCATTGAAAAAGGTGCGGCCTAACCAAGGGCCTCATGAAGACCAAATCTGCATACCTTCACTCTCAAGGATCATTGTTTATGCAATTTAACCTGTCTAGTGTCCACCCCTCCTCAATACTAAACCCAATTTTCCATGGTTGATTAGTCATCTTGTCACAAAATACTCAAACCTTCGTATTTTGGAGGTAATTTATCTTATCAGACATATTGTCGACGCAGTTAAAAAATATTATCGATGCAGTTCAAACATATTGTCGATGCAATTTAAACATATCGTTGATGCAATTGTAACAGTATAATCAAACAAAATTCTATAAAATTAATTGTTCGGATCGTATTCTACAAATGTAACATGTCAATCTGTCTATGGAAACGATATAATGTTCTTTCTAATTTAGGGAAATTTTAATAATTTAAGTAGGTGACTAATGTTAATACATTTTTTTTTTGGAGGGAAATGTTAATACATGAATGTAAAAGAATGTGAGTCCACAGAATCACACGACACGTCGTTTCCTTTACAATACATACGAGGTTTGGTGTGTGGGGGGTGGGGGGGGGGAGAGAGAGAGAGATAAGAGAGATAGAAATAGAGAGATGGAGGAAGCGAAGGGAGTGGTGAAGCATGTAGTGCTAGCAAAGTTCAAAGACGGAATCGCAGAGAATAAGATCGAAGAAATCATCAAAGGTTTCGCCAACCTCGTCAACCTCATCGAACCCATGAAATCTTTCAACTGGTAATCATCCAAGTTACTTGTAATATCTGTTAAATGATAATGTTTTGTATTTAACTTCATTTCTTCTTTTTGTTGTTGTGTTTGGCTCATACATTTGTGAGTAATTATGAGTCATGTGTTAATAACAATGAAGTGACCTATGTTTGCTTTCGGTGGAAATATCACATGGTGTGGGTTGCATGAAAGTTGCAGACAAAGTAAAAACAAAAGTTTGGTGGACATCACGAGTAAAGACATAATGATGATGCTTGCTTTTACTTTAATGATGATGTTTGTTTTTTGCTTTAATGATGATGTAAGACATGATGGCTTGGCCCTAATGATGATGGCTTTGCCTTATATTGAGAGTGTTTGCCGAGGGAGAGTTAGGGCATCAGAAAAACAACCAAGGGGGAGAGAGAGCATCCGAAGGAGAACACAAATGAGAGAAAATATAGAGTAAGAGTGAGAAACTCTTGGGGAGAGTGAGTCTCTTGGGAAAATTCTATGAGTGGGTGTACAAGGGATTTGGGATTGGGTTATGTCGATTTAACTCATGTGTACTTGTACTGTTATTCTCATAGTGAAGAGCAATATCTCTCCGGGGACGTAGGCAGGATTTTGCCGAACCTCGTAAATTTCTCGGTGTCTTTATTTCTTGTATTTTATTCTGTTCAACTGAGTGTGATTTTGGTGAGGTTGTAATCTGAATCTCGTTTTCGCACTAATGAACGGACCAAGGCACAACACTTGTTCCTGCTTGGAATTCAAAGAATTGAATCTTGATGCATTTTTTACCTGATTTTTGCAATTTGATTGTTGATTTAGATTAGCTTTTCCCCAGTCTGATCAATACAGAGGTTTTGGTGCTTATTTGACTGTGGGAGTCAGATGGGTCCTCAAATCCTAGATTTTTAGGCAAAATTTAGATGCCGTTTCTCGAAAGGGTGCAGCTTTAGTTAAACTTTGATGCTTGAAGGGGGTTGACGCTTCAGCTATCGGTTAAAGTTGCAGTTTTTCTCTTGAAAAGAGTTAATTTTATTGGGTGGATATGTTTGCCAAAAACTCAAATTGGTATGATAAGGTTCACTGTTTTCACATTTGGCATATCACACTAGAGTTGCTTGTATCAAATATAGGCCTCGTTTGGTTTCTAGGATTGGATTTGAATGGACAAACACGTAAATTCAGTCCTCTAGACCAAACGAGGCCGTATGGTATTATCATCAAAGAGATGGACATCGCTGCTGCAATTCCCCCTTCCCTTAAAGCTGTCGAACGAGTAGTAAATTCAAGTAGCGTTCTCCTGAGTTAGACAAGTTTCTGTTAATGATGTAAGTATTTGGTTCGTGTTTTTGTGATCAGGGGAAAGGACGTGAGCTCTGAGAACCTGCATCAAGGTTTCACTCATATCTTTGAGTCGACCTTTGAGAGCACAGAGGGTGTTGCAGAGTACGTAGCTCATCCTGCTCATGTTGACTTTGCAAATTTGTTCCTTTCACATTTGGAGAAAGTCATTGTGATCGATTACAAACCAACTGCAGTAAGTGTTTAAATCGGAAGGACTATCCCAGGTGTCATGTATCGTCCTATTTCTCTGAGTGGAACTTAATTTTCTATGTAAGAGTTTGATTCAGGTCTGTTTTACCTGATTTACAAACCCTATGTAGAATGAAATAATGAAAGAGAGGAGATAATTGTTTCCAAGTCATTGGTTTTGCCTCAACTTTTTGTTGGAGTATGTGGCCAAGTGGCCAACTTTTGGCTATAAAAAATTATAAAGAAAAAAAAAAGAAAGGACAACATGATTATGTTTCCTTGTTTTGTGGCATGTTTTGTGGCTTTTTTTAAAAGCCATAATTATGATGTTTGTTTCGGATAGAAGAGAAGAGATGGATAGCTCATTTTTCAGTAGAGAGAGCTGAAGAGAGAAGTGAGAGCTGCAGAGAGAAGTTAGAGCTCTTTTTCTGCAGAGAGCCTAAAAGGAAGAAGAAGCTGCTGCTTCATTTGGTTAGTAATCATCCATCAAAATAGGTGTTGTTGTAATAGCTTTGAGCTATATGTATAGAGAAGAAATTATTCATTATATTTCTTTCTCTATTTGTTTCTGTGGTGTGTGAGAGTTATTGGGTGTATTGGGTTAGTTGGGTTGTGAGATTGCCAACACTTTGTAAACTCCCATTCGGTTGATAGTGGATTATTGGGTGAGCTCCTACTGCTTCGAGGACGTACTCCAGTTACACTAACTGTTGAGGAACCTCGTTAAAATCTTGGTGTCTTTAATATTTTGTTCTTGCATTTTATTTGATATATTTCCTGTGGGTTATCAAGAGTTGGTTCTAACAGGTTTGGTGCTATCCTAGTACAACAATTGGTATCAGAGCACTGGTTGCTCTTGGGTACTGTCTAGTTGCCAAAGATGTTAGATGGGCAAGATGAAAATCCTTTTGGAAGCAGCTCCGGGTTTGCAAGAACTACGGTGCAAAATGCAAAGTTCGAAGTGGAAAAGTTTGATGGCACAAACAACTTTGGGATGTGGCAATGTGAGGTCAAAGATGTGTTGGCTCAACAAGATCTACTTACCGCTTTGGGAGAGAAGCCAGAAGCTATGTCGAAGCCGGAATGGGAGAAATTAAATTTGTGGGCTTGCTCTTCAATTCGGTTGTGCCTTGCAAAAACTCAGAAGTATTTTGTGATGCGGAAGACATTAGCAAGTGTGTTGTGGCAAAAATTGGAAGACAAGTATATGACAAAGAGTGCAGAGAACCGGCTACACTTGAAGAAAAAGCTCTACCGCTTCCAATACAAAGAAGGTACAAAAATGATTAGACACCTTGATGCTTTTAATAAGTTGATTGCCGACTTGTTAAATTTAGATGAGGATATTAAGGATGAAGATAAGGCCTTAATATTGTTGAATTCCTTGCCGGACTCTTATGAGCATTTTGTTACCACTATTATGCATGGTAAAGAAACTGTGAAATTTGAAGATGTGTCAAATGCCTTGATGAATTATGAAATGAGGCATAGAGATAAAAATCATGATAGTACATCTGAAGCTTTATTTGTTAGAGGTAGATCATCGGAGAGAAGATCATCTTCTAGTAGGAAAAAATCACAGTCTCGACCTAGAGGAAACTCTAAAGGTAGAAAACCTTTGGAAAGAGATGAATGTGCCTTTTGTCGTAATAAAGGCCATTAGAAGAAAGATTGTCCTAAATTGAAGACCAAAGGCAAAGAAAGTTCTGAAGCTAATGTTGCTGAGGTTGAAACAGATTTTTCTGATTTTGCTTTAACCACTTCCTCATCATTTGCTTGTGCTACTAAGTGGGTGTTGGATACGGGTTGTACTCATCATATGACTCCTCACAAGGATTGGTTTTCAAGCTTGAAAGAGTTTGATGGTGGCGTTGTGTTTATGGGAGATGACAATCCTTGCACAACAAAAGGGATTGGTACAGTTCGTTTGAAGTTGCATGATGGCATGGTTAAAGAGTTGACAGGTGTTCGGTATGTACCGAATTTGAAGAAAAATCTTATTTCTTTGGGTACTTTGGAATCCAAGGGTTTCAGGTTTCATTCAGATGGACAGACATTGAAAGTTACTTATGGTGCACTTGTTGTGATGAAAGCTCCTAGATGTGGCCATTTGTATTTATTGCAGGGAAGCACTGTGACAGGTGAAGCATCTGTAGTCTCTGAAAATATGGGCACATCTGATTCAGATACTACTAGATTGTGGCATATGAGATTAGGCCATGCCGGTGAGAAAGCTCTACAAGGGCTTGTGAAACAAGGTCTTTTAAAAGGTGCCACGACTTGTAAGCTTGATTTCTGTGAGCATTGTGTCTTAGGAAAGCAAACTAGAGTGAAGTTTGGTACTGCTGTACATCAGACAAAGGGCATTCTTGATTATGTGCATTCGGATGTTTGGGGTCCTACAAAGACTCCCTCTTTGAGTGGTAGACATTGGTTCGTGACCTTTGTTGATGATTATTCAAGAAGGTCTTGGGTCTATACTATGAAGCACAAGAGTGAGGTGTTAAGCATTTTCTTTGGTTGGAAGAAAATGGTTGAGAACCAGACTGGGAGAAAGATTAAGATTTTGAGATCGGATAATGGTGGTGAATACACATCCGATCATTTCTTTAAAGTTTGCAAAGAGGAAGGAATTGTGAGACATTTCAGTGTTCGGGGAACTCCACAACAAAATGGAGTTGCAGAAAGATTGAATCGAACCTTGCTTGAGAAGGTTAGATGTATGTTGTCTCAATCGGGTTTAAGCAAGTCATTTTGGGCAGAGGCAGTTAATTATGCATGTCACATCATCAACCGGTTACCCTCAGCTGCTGTTCAGGGTAAGACACCAATGGAGGTATGGACTGGAAAACCTTCTTCTGATTATGACTATATCCGTATTTTTGGTTCACCTGCTTATTTTCATGTGACTGAAAATAAACTTGATCCTAGAGCCAAAAAAGCTATCTTTCTTGGCTTTAGTAGTGGTGTCAAAGGTTACAGGTTGTGGTGCCCAGAGATGAAAAAAATTGTAATCAGTAGAGATGTGACATTTGATGAAGAAAATATGTACAAAGTCTCTGAGAAGAATGTGAAAGATGTCCAACAGGTGGAGCTTGAGAAAGTTGCCTCTGGTACTTCAAATCCTATTTCCGCTGATGTCGAAGCCACTACAAGTGAAGAAGTTGGAGACCATGAGGATGTTGAAGAAGTTGAACTTGAAGATTCTATTCAAGTTGAAGAGGAAGTTTCACCTCAAGAGTCTATTGCCAAGAACAGAGGAAAGAGACAAATTACCAAGCCAGCTCGGTATAGTGACTATGTTTCTTTTGCTCTTCCTATTATCACTAATGAGATTCCATCCAATTTCGAGGAAGCCATTGCGAGTGAGGAGAAGGAGAGGTGGTGCAATGCCATGGGTGATGAGATGAATTCTCTTTTGAAGAACAAGACTTGGGAGTTAGCTAAATTGCCTAAGGGCAAGAAAACTATCGGTTGCAAATGGGTGTATGCCAAGAAAGAAGATGCTGATGAGAAAAACAATGTGAGATTTAAAGTAAGATTAGTTGCTAAAGGGTATGCACAAAAGGAGGGCATTGACTACAATGAAATATTTTCTCCAGTTGTGAAGCACTCCTTAATTCGTATTATGTTAGCTCTTGTTGCACAATATGATCTTGAGCTTGTGCAACTCGATGTGAAGACGGCTTTCCTACATGGTGATTTGAATGAAGAGATCTATATGTGTCAACCAGATGGGTATATAGTGAAAGGGAAGGAAAATTTGTTTTGCAAATTGAAGAAATCACTTTATGGCTTGAAGCAATCTCCAAGGCAATGGTATTTGAGGTTTGATAAATTTATGAGAGGCTAAAATTATTCTAGAAGTCAATATGATCATTGTGTGTACTTCAAGAAGTTGCAAGATAGGTCTTTCATTTATTTGTTGATATATGTTGATGATATGTTGATTGCCTCAAAGAATGTTGAAGAGATTGAAAAATTGAAGAAGCAAATGAAGAATGAGTTTGAGATGAAGGATCTTGGTGAAGCGAAGAAGATCCTTGGCATGGAGATCACTAGAGATAGAGAGAAGGGTTTGGTCAGTTTGAATCAAAGACAATACCTTGAGAAATTGATTCGGAAGTTTGGAGTTCATGATTCAACCAAACCGGTTAGTACCCCTTTGGCTCCTCATTTAAATTGAGTTCTCTACAGTGTCCTAAAAATGATAAAGAGAAGCTGCAAATGAAAAATATACCATATACAAATTTGGTTGGTAGTTTGATGTATGCAATGGTATGCTCTAGACCGGATATTGCTCATGCAGTTAGCATGGTGAGTCGATATATGCATAATCCAGGTAAAGAGCATTGGCAAGCAGCTAAGTGGATATTGAGGTATCTCCATGGTACTCGAGATGTTAGTTTATGCTTTGAGAGAGATGACTCTGGTATTGGTCATTTTGCAGTTGGTTATGTTGATTCAGATTATGCAGGTGATCTGGATGGAAGGAAGTCTACTACAGGCTATGTGTTTACTATGGCTAAAGGGTCAGTTTGTTGGAGGTCCATTTTGCAGTCGTCTGTTGCCTTGTCTACTACAGAAGCTGAATATATGGCAATTGCTGAACCTATAAAGGAGGCCATTTGGATACATGGGCTGATTAGAGATTTGGGGGTTGATCAGAAGCAGGTGGAGGTACATTGTGATAGTCAGAGTGCCATTTATTTGGCTAAGTATCAGGTTCATCATGCGAGGACCAAGCACATAGATGTGCGTTATCACTTTGTTCGTGAAATTGTTGGTGAAGGGGAAATCATTCTCCAGAAGATTCCAACTAAAGACAACCCCGCTGATATGTTGACTAAGGTTGTTGGTGTAGCCAAGTTTGTTCACTGTTTGAACTTGGCTCACATTTTGCCTATATAAAGAAGGCGTTGAGCAGTAGGAGTTTTGGAGCATTTGGCTCTGTATGAGTTGTTCTCTTGCTAGTGTTTGGGAGTGTTTTTGTGTTGGTTGGCTTATCATGGTGATTTCGGAACTTGGCCAAGGTGGAGATTGTTGGAGTATGTGGCCAAGTGGCCAACTTTTGGCTATAAAAAATTATAAAGAAAAAAAAAGAAAGGACAACATGATTATGTTTCCTTGTTTTGTGGCATGTTTTGTGGCTTTTTTGAAAAGCCATAATTATGATGTTTGTTTCGGATAGAAGAGAAGAGATGGAGAGCTCATTTTTCAGTAGAGAGAGCTGAAGAGAGAAGTGAGAGCTGCAGAGAGAAGTTAGAGCTCTTTTTCTGCAGAGAGCCCAAAAGGAAGAAGAAGCTGCTGCTTCATTTGGTTAGTAATCATCCATCAAAATAGGTGTTGTTGTAATAGCTTTGAGCTATATGTATAGAGAAGAAATTATTCATTATATTTCTTTCTCTATTTGTTTCTGTGGTGTGTGAGAGCTATTGGGTGTATTGGGTTAGTTGGGTTGTGAGATTGCCAACACTTTGTAAACTCCCATGGATTATTGGGTGAGCTCCTACTGCTCCGAGGACGTACTCCAGTTACACTAACTGTTGAGGAACCTCGTTAAAATCTTGGTGTCTTTAATATTTTGTTCTTGCATTTTATTTGATATATTTCCTGTGGGTTATCAAGAGTTGGTTCTAAAAGGTTTGGTGCTATCCTAGCACAACACTTTTCACTGCATTGCTTTGTATTCGTGTTGATGCTATTGAATTGGTTTAATAGTCAGTTAAACCCTATTAATAATGTCTTTAACCTCTTCTATGCTGACTCCCTCCATAGCATTATGCCTAGAGCATCAGAGGAGAGACGGGGAGAGGGAGATTTGTAACGCATTTGGTGCCTCAGATTCTATTGGATTGGATTGGACAACTCATTGTACTGTCACGCATGTGACACATGAAGAAATGGAGGCCAACTTCGAAATTGCAAGAATGGAATCGATCTAATTCCTTTAACTTGGACAAAACTTGGAATTTGACCGTCCTTTCTTACTTTAACACATACCTTGAATCCTATGAGTTATCTAACGCAATTCTAAGCACCAAACATGCCCTTGAGGAGTTGGTTTCCGAGTAACTTTTGAAATTTTGATAGAGCGTTTTTCAGCCACCAACGCCGAAGAAGTACATTATTCGTCCCATGGTAAGATAGGATCTCAATTCTGATTGTCTTATGTTTCACTTGATTGTAAATCAAAGTCTTTTTCCATGAATCCGAAAGTTTAATCTTCTATTTTTGTGTTTTATGATGAGGGAATCGGATCGTCTTCACTAATAAAAAAGAAGAGATTCTTAGATGTACAACACTGTTCAATACACAACTCGAATTGAAAGTCTCCAAGTAAAAACAAGACATATAGAGAATTCTTTCACTAAAAGTAACCGAACTCGACATCCATGAGATCAAAGGAAACATAAATCATTTGTGAAGCAGAGTATTAGAAACAATTAATATAATACTAGAAAGATTTAGCAAATCCCTAGTATCTTGCCAGAGACTTGTTGGTTCAGATGGTGGCTGCTTAAAGTTCTCTGAACACCCATTGAACTCTCCCAAGGCACCAGCTGCTGCATTTCTCACACCATTGTAGTCACCAACCTTCGCTTTCTCCTTGGCCTCCTTGAAATTTGCAACGGCCTCGTTGTAATTTCCGGCACAAGATGTGTACCTCAGCCGCAACGCCGGATTGCCCGCCTGGTTCTTCCACTTTACTATGTGATCTCTAGTGGCTGTAGTATTGGAATATCCCAAATCTACGGTGACACCGGCCAGGCTGCGAAGAAGTGCCTCAGTCACACGGGGATTCGAACTTAGGAGCAGAGAACAGAATGACGGGTTCATGGATTGTTTGCAAATAGAATGAGTAAACTGTCATTTAACCCCCTGAACTATCACGTGAGTTTCAATTTCCCCCCTGAACTATTTTTTCAGCCAATTGACCCCCTAAACTATGTTAAAGTGGCCAATTAACCCCCTACCGTTAAGTATCTTTAACTCCATCCAATTTTCTTTTAGAAAGTGTCATGTGCTTGGCACATGACCACCTTTTTACATTTTATGTCTAAATCTTTACAAAGAAAACATATAAAACAAATATTAAAAAAAAAATACATACAAACCCTAAACTTAATCATTCAAAATAATAGAAAAGGTAAGGCTTTTTATATTAACACTCCACAAAATGTTGAATGCACCCCATATTAAAATTTAATATTAAATGACTTATTTACTCCACTATGCAATGACAATTTTGACCTTATTAGGTTTTAAAAAAATATATATAAATACACTCCAAATCACTTTTAACGTAGTATTTATCTTCTCAACTATCAAAACCCTCTCATCCTCCATTGTTGAACAAAATCCTAACCAATGAAAATACAAACATGTTGATTGAGAAAAATTGTTTTTGATGAATGAAACACGAAATCGATGTTTCTGAAGCTTCACATGAGGTAAGACTTCACATTTTTCATTGTTTTAGTGATTTTGATGACATCGATAATTATTTAATTTTGCGTTTGCTGCATTATTTTTCAATATGAACCCTAAAAGATGAATATGAATATGAATATGAATATGAATATATAAGTTTAAATAATGCAGCAAACGCAAGATTAAATAATTATCGATGTCATCGAAATCACTAAAACAATGAAAAATGTGAAGTCTTACCTCATGTGACGTTTCAGAAACATCAATTTCGTGTTTCATTCGTCAAAAACAATTTTTCTCAATCAACATGTTTGTAGTTTCATTGGTTAGGATTTTGTTCAACAATGGAGGATGAGAGGGTTTTGATAGTTGAGAAGATAAATACTACGTTAAAAGTGATTTGGAGTGTATTTATATATATTTTTTTAAAACCTAATAAGGTCAAAATTGTCATTGCATAGTGGAGTAAATAAGTCATTTAATATTAAATTTTAATATGGGGTGCATTCAACATTTTGTGGAGTGTTAATATAAAAAGCCTTACCTTTTCTATTATTTTGAATGATTAAGTTTAGGGTTTGTATGTATTTTTTTTTTAATATTTGTTTTATATGTTTTCTTTGTAAAGATTTAGACATAAAATGTAAAAAGGTGGTCATGTGCCAAGCACATGACACTTTCTAACAGAAAATTGGATGGAGTTAAAGATACTTAACGGTAGGGGGTTAATTGGCCACTTTAACATAGTTTAGGGGGTCAATTGGCTGAAAAAATAGTTCAGGGGGGAAATTGAAACTCACGTGATAGTTCAGGGGGTTAAATGACAGTTTACTCCAAATAGAATTGACATCAAATGCCTGAGAAGGAGTCATGACCAAGAAGGAGATTATCAGAATGCAAATGGAGCTAGGGTTACAAACTGAACACATTTTTCTCATTTCTTGGAGTGTTTCTAAAGTGTTGAAGGTGTGAGTTGTTTATATAGTGATTAATGGGAGGTAACGTTTCCTTGGTGAGTAAGAAAAATATGAAAATGGATATTTTTGATGCGGTCCCTAATCCTTAACATTCTTTGATTAAAACCTTAATATTATTCAAAGTTTGATCAAGGTCCCTTGACTTTGTACACCTCATTATATTACTATTAATATTTATATTTTTATAGTTTTGACATTAATTATTTGATATTTTATGAGATTTATAATCTTATAAATTTAAAATCCCTCATTATAATACTATTAGAAACGGTTACAATAAAAAAATTCAAACATTTTGATTGAATAAATGGATAAAAAATATGTAAAAATAAGAAATAATAAATGGCAAAAGAATGTATCCATAGTGTTAAAAAAATTAGTACATTTTACAAAAAAATTGGTACATTTCACATATAACAAAGTGGTACATTAATAAAGAAGAATGGGTACATTAGAAATAAATTAGGGTACAAATAAAAGATTAAAATTTATGAATACAAATGAATTTTTTAAAATATAGGCGCTAAAAGAAATTAGTACATGGGTACAAAATAAAACTAAAAAGAAAATACAACAAATTTAAAAAAAAATGTTGCAAATTAAAAGTGGGTACAAACTAAAAATATAAATATATGATACAAAGTTTACGCATAAAACATAAATATACCATATGTAATTTTTCTATTATTGATTAAATATACAATGTCACGTGATGGTATACACATGGGTACAAACACAAATAAAACTTAAAAAAATATGGGCACAAAAAGAAACTAATATATGAGTACAAATTAAAAATGAAAAGAAAATCGGTACAAATTAAAAAATATTTGCAAATTAAAAATAGGTACAAACTAAAAATGAAATTATATGATAAAAAAATTTAGCCATAAATATAAATATACTAATTGTAACATTTTTAACATTAAAGGAATATATTTAAAAATAAAAATATTTTATTATTCAATTAATTAATGATGTTATTAATACCTAAGGACTTTGATCAAAAATTGAAAATGAATAGGATTTTAATCAATGGAGTAACAAAAAGAAGAATGTGAACCTAATTTTCCCATATGAAAAATATTGATTCTTCACGTGAGGTCTAATTTTGTCTTGTAATTTAAAAGCAATGTGGCAGTTTTTGCAAATTGATAATTCGTAATTAAATGCAGTCAAGCATTTTGGTGAGAGTCGGTGTGTACTGCCAGTTGTTAACATTGTAGTAGTTAGATACATTAATACAGGTAAAATTTGAATAAGTGGACTAAATGTCATTCTGGCGCGGTTACACGTTGGAGTTTCACGAGTTTAAATGCATGTAGTTCAATAGATAGGGAGACATTTTTCAGCGTGCCGAGAACATGAGCAGTACATAAAGTGTTATAATATAAGTGTTTAATTTTGTATTTTTTTAAGTATCCAATCACTTGTATTGTGACATTTGGTGTATCCGTGTTACTGGCATACTGAAAAATCTCTCGTGAATAAGGTGTTGGGTTCTACACATGCATCTTGAGTTCAAAAATTCTCACTTACCTTAATTATTGTAATAGTTTTAAACCATGCACTACCCCATAATAATAATATTTTTAAAGAAAAACATGCATTTAAATGTTGAAAGATGAGTGTAATTTAAGTTGGGAATGCATGTATTTCATGACACCTTCACAACGTAAGAACATTGTGTAGTCAAGTGGCGGACCGAGAAATTTTTCTCGGGCGGAACCAATGGCACAATGTCAAGTTTGTACCTAAGTAGGATTAGGCCTAATTAGACCTTATGAACCAGGTCAATGTCTTACTTATTAGTAAAATAGCGTTTATATTAATATCAATCAAACATTGACACATCAAATTTTACAGTATGAAGCGCTCTTAATTTATTAAGTTGATGCCTTTAATACACATACAAGCAAACCCAAACAAAATCTATTTTATTTTTTATTTGGAGGAGACAAAAAGCAAAGTTAAATTGTAGCAGGGAAAAAGGATTAGATCAAAACAAATGATCAGAGAAGTTTGAGAGATGGAGGAAGCATAGGGAGGAGAGTTAAAGAATGTTCTGATGGCAAAGTTCAAAGAAGGAACTTCAGAGACCCAGATCGAGCAACTCATCAAATCCTATGCCAACCTGGTCAACCTCGTTGAGCCCATGAAGTCCTTCCACTGGTACACAATAGCTCCTCCACCCTAATCTCTATCTTGATTCTTTTACCCAATTATAACGAGTGAAAGAATGAATGAATATAATTCTCAGTCATACGTTTACTTAAAATTAACGATTTGAAAAAAACGAATCATCATGTTTTTTTGTCAACATTCTCATTAATCAGTTTACTAATAAGGAATTGAAAAAAAATTAAGTGAAGGTATCTCGTACCGGAAAATCAAGGTAATGAGATTATCAAGAGAGGGGATGTTTATGTCATCTCTAATCCTCCATATCATTATCTTATTCCCTCTCATGGTAAGTAAACATTTCTTGAGGTATATTAAAATAGAGGTGAATGTTTTTTTATTTTTTTATTTTGATGGGATAAATGGCGTTTTGCAGTGTTTTTTTATTTTCAAACGGCTTATGTTGTGCTTTAAAAATAATTAGCTGCAAAATAAAGCAGGTGAGAGTTTGATAAACTGTATTTTTAAGAGGGTTGTGAGTATGAAAAACAGTGTAAACGTGTTTGTTAAATTTTAGTGTAAATGTGATATACAATGACAAAAACAGACATGATAGTGTGGGCGACGACAACAATGGATATTTTACCAAACTGCTTCTAAAAACTGCTGTCTGAAGGCCATTACTTTTAAAATAAGCATTACATTTTAGTAATTACCAAACATTTTTTCCTTAAATTTAAAGTGAAACTGCTTTTGATAAAAAGAAAAAAAAAAACCAAATTGGGCCTAAGAATGAAGAAAACATCCTCTCATCTAGGAGAATTAAAATGATTGTTTTTTTTTTAATGAGGAATTCATTATCTACATTCAAGTTTGACAAAATATTATCGTTTCTTCTTCAACATACCTTAATGTATTTATTATATTGGTAATGCTAAGGAGACCAAACTTTGAAATCAACTTTGCAAACCAAATGATGTGTCACTAATAGAAAATAAGCACGTTAATCAACGCTTAAGTAATAATTCACTCATCAATAACCACATCATTTGGTTTGTAAATTTGGTTTAAATATTTTGATCTCCCAAGCATTATTTGCTCACGTGACAATTTTTTAATGAGTAATGCTAAGGAGACCAAACTTTTAAATCAAATGATGTATCACTAATAGATCTAAACTCAGCATAACCCTTTTGAAGATTTACATAGCAATCATTGCAATGAATTTGTTAAACAATCTTGTGTGATAAGTTGGTGTCCAACGAAGTTAACAAATCTTTGTGTAATAAGTTGGTGTCCAACGTAGTACTAGAGAACTACTTTATACCATGGCCTGAGTAGTATCAGAGACCAACTTTATATCTCAACTGACGTAATAATTTTTTATTTTTTATTTTTTTGTTTTTATGAGAATGTTGTAGACTTTTCACAACAAATTAGAAATTGTCACATCATTTGATAAACCAAAAATTGTGTAATACGTTAGTGTCTGATGTGATCTATTTGCAAAGATTTTTTATATAGTGCTCCAATGTATAAATATATTGAACTTTTTAACCGTTAGAACGTTAATCAGGGGAAAGGAGCTGAGCATTGAGAAGCAAGAGGAAGGTTACACTCATGTCTTTGAGACCACCTTTGAGAGTGTGGAGGGTATTGCAGAGTTTTCAGGTCATCCTGCCCACCATGATTTTGCCAAGCTGTTCCTTCCCAATTTGGAGAAATTATGTTTCATCGCAGCACGAGATCAGCAAGTCATAGCCCTCAAAAACCCTACCGAAGTACAGGCTATGTTGATGAAGATCCTTTCCAAATAGAAAGATTAATCAGAATATTTCTTGAATTTGGGCTTTCCCTTTGTGTTCCTAATAAATGTAACTGTGTGAGTGATTGCAATGGTGTCAGTTTCATGCAATGAGGTTTTAGTGACATTACTCATTCGATGAAGCTATTTGTACTAGTTTGCCAGCAGGTGAATAACGAAAACGAAAACTGAAGGGTTTGTTTGAAAATTATTTGGTTTTTAGATTTTTATTTTTTATGATATATACATGAAGAGGTGGGGAAAAATTGGTATCGAACCTTTTATTTATGAGATTTAAATTTAATACCTCTCACTTACGGTTATTATTTTTTATTATTTTTTATACTTTTTTTGCTTCACATATAGGAAGGGAAATCAAAATCTTAGAAAGTGAAAATAATTTGAAATAGTTTTTAGCTTTTTTATTTGTGTACCGTTCCTTAATGATGTTTACTATGAAATTTAATTACCAAATAATGTGTCAGTGCATGTGTCAATATCTTGTTTGGTAAAATAAATTTTAGATTTTACCTAATTAAATCAATCACACACTTCCACATCATTACTAAATAAAATTCGGTGAACAAATCTGATGTGCCTAACATTACTTGAATAATTAGGTTTACGAGTTCATTATACTATACAGGCTTTTTAACCAAAATGATATCTGAAATTGACATAATTCCTCATTTTGGTACTTGAGATTGAAAATGGATAGAAGTAGTCTCTAAGTTTGTCCACATTAAATCATTTTGACCATTCCATGAACAATCTGTTAATGTCATCGTTAAATTATCACGTGAGAGACTACATGACCACTTTTTTAATGATATTTTTTGTCAAACCAACCCTTTTTAGCCAAAATGGTCCCTAAGATTAATATAACTTGTCACTTTGGTCATTGAGTTTGTCCTCGTCAATCATTTTGTCATTTCGTGAAAATTCTGTCAGTGTCCTCGTAAAATAGTCACATAACGAGGATATTGACATATTTTGTTAATAAAACTATTTAATTTTGTTTCTTCTGTGAAAAATCTATTGTCACTATCCTCGTCAAGTTGAGAAGTTAATTTGACAAAAATAATTTAAACAAATGGTCACACAGTTGCTCACGTGACAATTTTTTAATTCATTACATTGAAATTGGCGCGATCATTAGTCATAGCATTACGAGCCTCCAACAAGTCAGAATATGGCTGGAAGTGCTCTTAACTCCTGAAAAAACCACGAGTGAAACCCAATAAACACTTTTTTGGTACCACC
Organism: Malus domestica; assembly: GCF_042453785.1. Lineage (NCBI taxonomy): Eukaryota > Viridiplantae > Streptophyta > Magnoliopsida > Rosales > Rosaceae > Malus > Malus domestica. Next base: position 10,915,657 of record NC_091676.1, on the reverse strand, counting down.
ACCAACGACTCTCTCAGCACATTTTGGTTTTCTCTTGGATGGCTACCACCAGGTCCACCACCACCACCGCTCTCGGCGCCTCCAGTTCAGGTTACCCATTATTTTTCTTTTTATATTTCTCGAATTTATTTTCTTATTCCAGTTCCTTATTTTCTCTGTTTACGCTAGGCCAGGTCTGTTTGTTTCCCACAAAAAAAAAACGCATTGAAGATCAAAGAAAATCAATGGGTTTTCCGAGAGGTCGAAACAGGATGAGCCTGAAAAGTTCACCTTTTTTCTTTGGGAATTATGAATTTAAATCTACGGTGACACCGGCGAGACTGTGAAAAAGTGCTTCAGTCACGCGGAGATTCGAACTTAGAATTAGAGAACAGAAAGACGCGTTCATGTTCATGGATTGTTTGCAAATGGAATTGAGATCAAATGCATGAGGAGTCATGACCAAGAAAGAGATTAGCAGAATGCAAATGGTGCTAGGGTTATTGTTGACCCTAAAAACAATCAAGTCTACGTGGCGCGCAAGTCAAGCAATTAAAAAGCTAATTACGTCAACTCGACGGCCGAGCTTGGCCGGTGAGTAAAATGAGTTGATGTTGCGTTGGGCGCGCTGCTGACTTCTGAATCTTACGACTACGGCCAAGAAACGAACACGTCTCGGCCTTCGGGTTCTAGAGCCTGAAGACAAGGCTGCTAGTTCTGCGAAGTTCAATATCAAATTCGACTCTCAGGATAACGAATGTATTAACCTGGTAACACCTCACTTTGCCAAGAGAGCTGATGAGATGACCTCTGCCAATAAGGACTTGAAAATCCTTCTTGACTGAGACTTGGATAGGTAACCAATCGGTCTCGAAGCAGTGTTATTTATCCAAACTGAAGGTGCTCCGCGGTCGAATGGTTCTACGGCTACAATGTTGTTTATCCAAATTGAAGATGTTCACCGGTTGCCTTCACAGTGCTGTTTATCTAAACTGAAGATGTGTTGCCGAAAAAGGAAAATAAAAATCTCAAGGTTGTTGAGAGGTTTCGAGTAGAGCGAGAGTTTGCGTAGGGCAGTTTGTGTGTTGAATTGGAGGGGCTCAAATGTTGCCTGCGGCTCTTTATTTATAGTAGCGAACCTACTCTTGGCCGAACCAGAGATGTATCCGGACCAAAACTCCCGAATCTAATCTGATTAGGATTCGGCCAATCCTAGTTGCAATAGGTTTATGAACCAAGCCCTATAATGAATCAGATTCATTCATGTGCTCTCAATGCTTCCAACACCGAAACCCCTTGTTGTACCAGGATTCAATTTCTTCGCCCTTATCCAAATCAATCCCTCTTACAATAGGACTCGGTCGACCCGATTGGACGGCTAATGACAGCTGGACGACTCATAATACTTCTCGAAGAGCACTGGGCAGAGCACAAGCCTAAGCTCGGCCCAATAATATTATTTTGGGCCTAAACAGTTACAAATTGAAGAGCTCATTTTTCTCATTTCTTTGGGAGTTCTAATTACTTTTACTGAAATGTTGCAAGTGTGAGTTCTTTATATAGGATTAATGGGAGGTCCGCTTCCTTGGTGAGTAAGAAAAATATGAAAAATATTGATTCTTCACGTGAAGGCTAATTTTGTCTTGTAATTTAAAAGCAACGTGGCAATTTTTGCAACAATAATGCTATTTTTACCATATTTTTATACTATATTTATATCCTATCTTATGTGGCATTTGATGTGGACAACCACATCATTTAAATTAATCAGAATTCCATTTAAATTAAAAATCATTTAATAAACCAATAATTAAAAAAAGATGGAATTAAATGGTTATTGTGGCATACGAGGAATCTTCTCTTTCCTTCCCGTTGAATCTTGCTTCTTCTCCCCTTTCTTCTTCCACTACTGAATCAAAGAACTTGCTGGAATGATCTTCCATTGTTTTACTTGGTGGGGTGCTGTCTCTGCTCTGTGAATAGCTTTGGTGTGGTGAGTACGATTATTTACATAATTAGGTGAATAAGAATAGTATTTCTTACTGTTTTAGACACTTTGTACTGTTTGATTTGATATTTTTGGCGCCAAGGTAACTTCTTTTCCAGTTACATTAACGGAAGTAGATTAATTGTTGTAAAGTTTCAATCTTTGGTTAAAACGATGGAGATTGGATATATCTGCCTAAATTTGAAAAGTCAGAATTTTTAAAGCAAATTTTGTTTCTGGTGTACCATCATTTCTTTATTTGGGGGTTTAGTGAAAGCTTTTTTGTGATGTTTAATGTTGTAGAGTTTGATCAGAACTAGTTTATTATGGTGTTGTTAGAAAGCCATCGATATAAATCTTCAATATTTAATTAGGAAAATAAAGATTTGATTAATCCTGAAAGAAAAGAGGGAACTTGGGATTTATCTACCAAAAGGATATGAAAAATTCGCATTTTTGAATGCCATTCAGATTTTGGTGTTTTGTTTAGTTAGGGTTTAATGTAAGATTTTTGTGATGTTTGATGTGGTAGGGTTTCAATGAAGACCATAGAGAGAGAAAAGCTTTTGAAAGGCGGGGAAGTAATTATGTCGGAGAAGCTTTCTTCCAATGGAGGTGAAGTTGTACTGGAAGTTCGAAGCGAAGCGATCAATGCAGCAGAACTCTCAAGATGGATCAGAATACGTTTTGTGGTTTGATTATTGTTTAGGGGTGTGCTATCCACACACCCCTTTTTACTTCTCACACACCCTTTGTTAATTTCTGTCCGTTGATCTTCTTCAATTCATTCGATCCGACGGCCCAAAATTAGAAGGGTGAGTGAGAAGTAAAAAAGGGTGTGTGGATATCACATCCCATTGTTTATTATGTTCTTTATTAATGTCAAGATGGATCAGGGAAGAATAAACGTCTAAAACATTAGAGACCTTATTATCTTAGTATCTAATATTGACTTAGTTCCTCAATAATACATTAGAGACTCTATTAATGGCATACAAATAAAGAGACATTTTATCACTTTTAGATTAGGCTTTCTGATCACTTTCAAATTAGGCTTTCTTATCACTTGAAAACCGAACCTTTACAACAAAGATGAAAGAAATAGTATTACATATAGTTATATTATTGTGATCAACATTATACATTACTTCGTGTTAGCTAGGGATAAAAGATTTTTTGTTGTGGGTTTGTTTTTTCAGCCATTGCAGTGCATATACTAGAATTAAGAGACTTGCACATATGGCTAGTGTATTCACATTGATAGTGTGGTGTAATATATAAACTTGTATAATTATGTTTTATGTTTTAGGAACATGGAGTTCTTCTAATGAATTTACTAAAGAAGATGATGTAGTTGAAGTGAGTTCTTGTAATGAAACAGAAAATGATGGGGTTCATACAATAGAAACTTTTAATGAAAGTATTGGAGGAGATGATGCAATTGAAGCAATTTCTGATGCCATTGAAGCATAAGGCAATGGGGTTCATGCAGTGGAAAATAATGGGACTAACATGGATCGAACACAATGAATGTGGAAGAAAAGGTCTAAGAGCCTCAAGTTGGAATGATCTTTGACAATGCAGATCAAGTGGCTACATATTACAAAACATATGGGAGACAATCAGGATTTCTAGTGATAAAGAGATCATCAACGAAGGGAGATGATGGAAAATTGAGGTATATTACTATGTGTTGTGCTCGATTAGGTACATCAAAAAGTACTTCAAGTAATCCTCTTAAGCCATATCCAAGTATAAAGAATGATTGCAAGACTTAACTAAGGGCAGGTTTATACTTGGGCAAGAAGTGGCAAATGAATTCTGTAAAGCTTGATCATAATCATGGGTTGAGTCCAACAAAAACTCGTTATTGGAAGTGTTTTTGGGAAGTTAGTTCTTCTATAAAAAAGAAGCTTGAAGTGATTAATAAAGCCAGAATAAGGGTCAACAAAAGTTATAATTCAGTGGTGGTTGAAGTTGGGGGGCATGAGAGCATGAAGTGTATAGAAAAAGATTGTAGAAATTATATTGAAAAGGTAAGGCGCTTACGACGTGGAGAAGGGGATGCCACTGCAGTTCAAAACTACTTTGTAAGCATGCAAGCTCAGAATGCAAATTTCTTTATGCAATTGATTTAGACACATATGGTCATTTAAGAAATGTATTTTGGGCAGATACAAGGAGTAGGGCAGCATATGAAGAATTCGGTGATGTTGTAACATTTGGCACAATGTACTTGACTAATAAGTACGATATGCCATTTGCTCCATTTGTGGGGTTAATCATCACGAGCAATCAATTTTATTGGGATGTGGATTGATTTCAAGGGAAGATATCGACTCCTTTATTTGGTTGTTTAAGACCTGGCTTGCTTGTATGTCTGGTTATGCTCCAAGTCGAATAATTATAGATCAAGACAAAGCTATGAAAAAAGCGATTGAAGTTGTTTTTCCTAATACTAGACATCCATTGTGCTTGTGGCATATAATGAAAAAGGTTCCTGAAAAGCTTAAAAGTTATAAGGAATATGAGTCCATGAGCTCTTCGTTAGATAACATTATTTATGACTTAATGACTTCTGAAGATTTTAAAGAACGTTGGGTTGAGATGATTGGAAAATATAAGTTTAAAAAGCAAGCACATAAATGTTAAAAAGCTTGTATGCAGAGAGACATCATTGGGTGCCTATGTATGTGAAAAATAAATTTTGGGCTGGAATGTCAACTATACAAAGGCGTGAGAGCATGAATGCATTTTTTGATGGCCACGTGAACTCCAAGACTACTTTACAACAATTTGTGGAGCAATTTGAGAATGCATTAAGGAGTAAAGTGCTAAAAGAGGCATCTGTAGATTCTGATTCTTAGATGCAGATTCTGATTCTTTCTCTTCAAATGTTCGTTGTGCAACACATTATGACATGGAAAAGAAAGTTTAAGCTGTTTACACGATTTCAAAATTCAAGGAGTTCCAAAAGGAATTGACAAGTATAATGTATTGTGACAGGTTTCAATTGAAATTGATAATGCAATTTTGGAGTACCAAATAGCTGAGCGTATTCTGATCAAGGAGAACAAAAAGAAGACTGTCATTTTCAAGGGCTGGTTTAATGAGCATGAAATTGAAGTTAATTGCAATTGTTGCAAGTTTGAGTTTAGAGGCATATTATGTAGACACGCACTTTATGTTTTAGTTCATCATGACATTGACTTTATGCCAGATAAGTACATCATTTGGAGATGGAGGAAGGATGTGAATAGATGCCATACAAGGGTTAGTGACATGCTCCAACCCCTATATCCCTAAATACCAACAACTGATATGCTCCAACCCCGATATCCCAAAATACCATGGTAGGCACGTGCTGGCCGACACTCGAGGATGATGAAACCATTAAAAACATGTATACCGATAAAATATGTAATTAGAAAGATATAAACCGATGCAGAATCATGTTTAAAGCATACAACTACTAAGAATAATATGGAAGGATTACTAAGAAAAGATATGAACAAGGAAATGATACCTATACTGAGAAGACTCAAGGATAACTAAGCCGAAATGCCCTGACGTCGGGATCATGTGCCTCGATCCTAACTCCTGAAGGGTGCAAAACTAGAAAAGGTGAGTGGACCATAATTTATATTAATACTAATAGTATGAAAACCACTTTATTTAAGAACATACTAACCCCCTGTTTTGAAAACATACACACACACACACACACACACACACACACACACATATATATATATATATATAATACGACATATAGGTTTTATGAAAAACCCTAGCATGCCAAGTAAAACATTCATGAAATATCTGTAAATCATATCCGTGCTGTACTCAACTAGGGGTATCATAGTCGCCCGAAGGTAGTACCTGTCTATCACTTGAAGGTGAAGCTGAATAACTTGTCCATCACTCGAAGGTGAAGTTGTATAACCTGTCCATCACCTGAAGGTGAATATAAATGAGGAAGGAACACAGTTAACAAACATATTTGTTGTATATAACTACTAAGTTGATAAATCATAACATGTTTCACTTGCAACTTTTGTAGAAATCCTTAGAAAGTGATGCAATATGTCATATTGATTGATGGTCCACCTCCTTGTAGAAGTGATAACATAGTTGCAACACAAGAGAGTAATTGTGAAGGTATGCGATAAATATATTGATCTTTTTTTTTATCTTTTTTCTTAGTTAATAATCATTGTCATTATAATTACTATACTTACTCTTTGTAATTGTAATTACTTTTATTCTTTGGGATTTAGCATTCTCATCTTACACAAGAAGTTCAAATTTGCATGCCTGCCAACCAATATCCTATTTTCCCCCATACTAATGTAAGTTGTGCATTTGTCTTATTGATAGATTTGAAATGCTTTTGTGTTAGCTATTGAACAAATATTACCTATTATAGGAAAACATGGCTTTGTTATTAGGACTCAGTCAAGGTGGTCATCCAAACCCATTGTACAAAGAGTCTGAGATTGGAAATATAAGTTTTCCTATTATGCATGGAAATTATGTCCAGGTAAACATTGAGAGGTTGCATATAATTTTTTTGATGTTATTAATTATATATTTATTTACATCACATAGTATAATGCTATATCTATAGTTCTTATGGTTTTTTTTCCTCTTTGTTAGGGTCAACAATACACATACTGGAATGGAGGTTATAATATGTACAATATGCATAGCTCTACTTCAAGAGGAAATGATGACCAGGAGCTCAACTAAGCAATGGAAGCAAAAATGAAAGCAATTTCTTTATGCAGTTTGAGTTTTTGTGGATTTAGATCATATTTCTTCTAAACATAGATTTCAATGCATTTCAAATATTTTGTAACAGCAGCCAGTATGCAGACATGTTACTCTTCTAATTCATGTTGTATAGAAAGCGGAGTCATTTACATTGTGCTTGCAATTCATATTCGTGTCTTTAGGATTCTACAAATGGTAATGTAGTCTCCTCAGGAGCTCAACAATTCTTCAGTAAACAGATGGCATAATTACAAGAGTTAACACATTTGCAGCCATATTTGTTATGTTTTCTTTTCGATCAATTAGTCGAAATATTCAGAAGTATTGGATTGAAGCTTTGTTATGTTGCAACTAACACATTCAATTCCAGCAGCGAAGCGCATTCACATTTTTCTAGTTACCACCTAAGCCAAGGCAGACGGTCGACATATACTATGCATAACAGAAATCCCAATTCGACATTTGTAACGTACTTATATGTTTCTTTTGCTTGTTCCAAGAAGTCAATGTACAAGTAAAGAGGAAATTTTTTGTATGATGACATTGAGTGGATAATGAAGGATGGCGGCCTGATATGAACTGTATTGTTGAAATGGATTGTCTGATTCACTATTTGCGTATTGCCATCATTGTTCATGACCATTGTATTACTGTAATGGAGGTCTTGAATTGCATCAGTTGTGATATTCCCATAGGAGGACTTTACCCATCCAGTCGATGACACAGACCTGCCGCCCTTTGTAAAAAATGTGCCATTTAAACCCTTGAAATCCAAAACCAATGAAACAACAAGGGGCAAGCTACTATGCTCCGAAAGCTCTCCTTCAGTTTTTGTGCTCTGCTTGTCCAACCAAAGATGCAAATTCGCATCAACAAACCAAACATTCAATGCATTTGTGACACTAAAACCAAACTTGTGGCTCTTCCCATCCAATACCTTCCCTAAAAAGGGCGTGATTTCAATATCATAGGAAGGGAGATTGTACGAGCCAATCGCAGTAATTGAACTCCATAGGAGGGGATTGAACCCTCCAGTGAAAATCACTGTAAAAGGATAGATTGCACCAACAACCTTACCATCTAAACTCACCCCAACCTCCCTAAAAGGCCTGTTTCCAGGCATACCTCTAAGATTGTTTACAACAATGTACTCATTCGGAGCATTTGAATACCAAAACTCATCATTCTCATGAAATGAAACATATACCTCCAACACAGCCCTATAAGCGTTTTGTGGAATCTTAAATTCCTTCAACTGTGTATTGGTCGAATTCTGGATTTCAAACCACATCCCATCATTCAAAGGCAGATTTCTCGAAATGGGCAAGATCAAATCCGCCCAATAATGGTACCCAGAATCCAAATTTCCCAAATTTTGCTCATAATTATAATTCAAATTCTTCTCAGCAGGGTAAAAATGGATGCTAATATTCACATGGTAAATCCCTATGTATGTTTTATCTACCAAATTCCCAAGATAATTTGATTGTTCTGAAGCAAAGAATAGTACCTTGTGATGTCTTTCTTGACACTCCAAACAATCCCATTCTGTGTTGGCTCAGCGATGCAGCTCTTGAGAAGCTCAACCTCGCCGAGCCAAACCCCGAAAATCCGATCATTGGTAGTCCACGCTAACGTGAAAAAAATTGGGGTGAAAAAAAGGGCGTAAAAGAACTGGCGTGGAAGAAGAAATAGGAGAAGAAGCAGGATTGAAAGGGGAAGGAAGGAGAAGACTTTTTGTATGCCATAATCACCATTTAATTTCAACCTTTTTTTTATTATTGGTTTATTAAATGGTTTTTAATTTAAATAGAATTCTAATTAATTTAAATGATGTGGTTGTTTATATCAGATGTCACATAAGTTGGTATATAAATGTGGTATAAAAACATGATAAGAATAACATTATTGTATCCTAACATGCACCTCAATTATTAATATTTTATAATTTATTTTGATTTTAGTCAAACAATGATGACCAACTTGTACAAGGCAACTTTAACGAAAAGCACCTGGTACTGTTCACTTTAACGAAAAACCATATTTTTACACTAAAAAGTCAATTATGGTACTATTCACTTTATCCTTTATTTTGTCCTTAGCATTAAAACTCAAAGTTTTCAAACCATTTTCATTAATTTTCCTATTATACAATACATTTTGTCACAAGGTTTATTACAAAGGTTATTCACTTGTAACAAAACGAATGAAATTGACCTCGGTAATATAATTTCAAGAATACAAAGTGAAACAATATTTTGAGGTGTCTTCCAAACAACTTCTAACATTTGGGCAGATCAAGTGGTGGTGGAGGTAAAGTAGATTCTGGCGTCCCTCCATTTTCAACCTCAAAAGCCATGGCCAGCCCCCACGGCAGATGAACGTCCAAATGACAATGCACGTACCAGATACCTGAAACAATAATTTAAAACAAATAATCAAAACTTAATTATTTATAACATATTGAAGATACAAAGAAACTTAATTAATGAGATGATTAAGAAAACTAACCAGGATTATTTGCTCGAAACCTGATCACAGCCCATCCTCCGACTGGCACACCAATTGTGTTGCGTACTTGCGGATTAACGAAGTTAAATTTTTTGGGGTCATTAATCGGATCGTAATTTCCAAACCCTTGTGCCAATACATGGAAACTGAAGCCATGGAGATGCATCGGGTGGTTCTCGATGGCCAAAAACGCTATGTTCTGAAACACCAACTGTACTGTCGAATTGAACTTTAGCGTCTTGACCTTGGTTGATTTTGGCGCAAATATCAGGGATAGGTCGAGGCTGAGGTTCGTGTCCGTGTAGTCAAACTTGACCGGAGGCTTGCTAGGAAAATCTCTGGTGTAAACCCCGCTCACATTGTTAAAATGTGCTTCCAGCATGGACGTATTGGTCGGGACCATGAATGACTCGTTGTTCATGCTTGCGGACAATCGGTTATTGAATAAGCCCTGACACGTGGCATTTTCGGGACACATCGCCAAGTTAACGCCGACTGTCACGAACATGTGCTCGTCCACTTTGCGTGGGACCGGGACCCAGTGTGGCCCATTAGAGAGGCTGGTGAGATTGGTGTAGAACTTGTTGGCCAACGGCGTGTCGTGAGGGTTGGGCATGGGGGGCATAATGGGGGTTGATGACGTGTAGCCCTTGTAGACGATGATGCCTTTGGTTGTTGAGTTATCAAAGCCGACAGTATCGTCAGCGCTAGCGTAGGGAGTGGCGGCCATGTAATAAGATCCATTAAGTTGATTGAATTTGACGAGAACGTCAGTGGTCTGACCGGGTCCAGTAACCACCACGTCTGTGACATAAGGAGTTGTGTAGGAGGCATCAATGGCAACAACTGTCATGCTGTGGTTGGCTATCTTGAAGAAAAGTTGGGTATTGAGTGCAGCGTTGATTAGGCGTAGCAGGTAGGTCTTTCCTCTCACCACACTGAGTTGATATGTTTCTGATAATTTGATGTCAATTTGTTAATATTCACCATGTAAAAATAACATATAAACTAAATTAATAAATTTATGAGTATGCATGCATGCATGGTTACGTACGATTTTGGGAGCAATCGTAGAGATCGCCGGGAAGTCCATTGATGGTGTAAGCATTTGAAAGGTTAGGAGCTATTCCTTTGGATAGGCCTTCTTGCTCAATGTCGACCACATTGCCACTGTACCAATCTCCTGCAATTCCATCAAACAGTCAATATATAATTAGTCATCAAATTTACTATTTGAAGTACGTATTAAGATTAACGTTAAACAAGTTGAATGGTATAGTTTAATCGTTAATGACCTAATATGATGGGAACTTCTTTGGCGGGCTTGGGGAAGGGGAAGGATCGACCGGTTTTCGGGTGTATTATAAGCGCTCCATGGACAGTTGCGCGAAGCCACGAAATGTGGGCATGCCACCAAAGGGTGCCTTCTTGTCCAGTGATATTAAATTTGTAAGTATAACTTTGTCCGGGGGGTATAGGACATTGAGTTACGTATGCTGGCCCATCTGCCCATGCACTCAAAAGCTGAAAGACTCCATGCCTGCATTAAGAAAGAAACCATACAACGTGAACAAAGCATAACTCAACATTCCCTTTGGGGGTTGTTAAATGGTTTTGGATAATTTGTGTTACCAGTGAATAGTAATGTTATAGGGCGACTGATTTAAAACATGGATGATAATTGTGTCTCCATCTCGTGCATATATGGTTGGTCCAGGATAACTCTCATTCACTACAGTAATCGATTGATTCTGGCATAGTCGGGTAACAGTCATGTTGTTCACCTGAAAACAATGAAAAAAAAGTGTCATGATTATTCAAAGGAAACATTCAAACATTTGGTGAGGAAATATTCATGAGAAAATAAGACTCCCAAAGGATTCGTTCGAAATTATCTCTGAAAACCTCTTCAATGACCCAAAAGTTCTTATATTATTTTTGTTAAATTGAATCAGATGTATTTTTAAACGCTATAATGCGCTTTTAGCCATTATAGAAACATTAACGAGCATAACCAAAATTGAGGCAAGACTTACACTGAACGAGTGCTCAACAATTGCACCAGAGGCTACTGAGGAAGCTAATAGAGCTAGAGCACAAGCTAGCACAAAGGCTAACCGTGCCATATGGGGAACAAATTAAAAGAGCTATATCAAGGGGAAAAGAGAAGTCTGAGAATCGGCTATTGTTATGGAGATATCATATTACTCTTCTGATATTTCAGTGGTCTATAGATGCTATGTTTATATAAGCATTTGGAAGGTATTTGCTAACCCATTTTTTACCCAATTGCGTGACGAATTAGCAAACAAATTCGCATTTGTTTTGATAAGGACTTTGAAATTTTGAACATGCAGGCATATAAAATGACTTTGGTATATATTAACATATCCAGTAACAGTTTGATTAAGTCAGTGACTCATCAGAGAATGCTAGCATAAAGATATGAACAAGGGTAAATTACACTTTCATACCTTAGTTTTGGGGTCAATTTCAATTCTTTACAACATCTTTAAAACAGTCAACTTTCATACCTTAAGTAATATTTTATTTCAAAATAATATCTCCGTTACATTTTCCATATATTGATCTGTTAAATGCTGACGTAGCTGCCACATATATGCTACGTGGCAAATAAAATATTTTTTTAATTTTTTTAAAAGCCTGAAAGAAGAAAGAAAAAGAAACCTTTTATTTCAAAATAATATCTCCGTTATATTTTCCATCTATTTATCTGTTAAATGCTGACGTAGCTGCCACATATATGCCACGTGGCAAATAAAATATTTTTTTAATTTTTTTAAAAGCCTGAAAGAAGAAAGAAAAAGAAACCCACATCTGCAAGAAGAAGAAGAATAGGGAGGAAGAAAGAAAAAGAAAAAAAAAATTGTCCCCCCCCCCCAGCAGCGACCCAGAAGAAGAAGAAGAAGAAGAAGAGGGAGGAAGAAAAGAAAAAAAAAATTTGTCCCTAAAACTCCCCCCCCCCTCCCCAAAAGAAGAGTAAGAAGAAGAAGAAGAAGAGAGAGGAAGAAAAGAAAAAAAAAATTGTCCCTCCCCCCCCCCACCCAGGGACCCAGTAGAAGAAGAAAAAGAAGAAGAAGGGAGGAAGAAAAGAAAAAAATAAAATAGAATTTGTCCCCCCCCTCCAGCGACACACCTCCGGTCCCCCCTCCCGGCCCGGCGACCCTCCTCCCTCTTCTTCTTTTTCTCCTTCTTCTTCTTCTCGTCGCACCCCCCCCCCCCACCCAACGACCCACCTCCGGCCCCCCCTCCCGGCCCGGCGACCCTCCTCCCTCTTCTTCTTTTTCTCCTTCTTCTTCTTCTTGTCGCAGCATTTCAATTTTTTTTTCTTTTCTTCCTCCCTCTTGTTCTTCTTCTTCTTCTTCTTCTTCCTCTTCCTCTTCCTCTTCCTTTTCTGGGTCATAGGGGGGGGGGAGGGACACTTTTTTTTTCCTTTTTCTTTCTTCCTCCCTCTTCTTCTTCTTCTTCTTCTTCTTGCAGATGTGGGTTTCAATTTTTGTTTTTTTGAGAAAATTTAGGTTTTTTAAAAAAAATTAAAAATTTTTTTTTTGCCACATGGCACAAACGTGACAACCACATCAGCATTTAACAGATTAATTGATGAAAAATCTAACAGATGTATTATATTGAAATACAATAGTACTTGAGGTATGAAAGTGAAATGTTTTAAAGTTGTTGTATGAGGTTGTAATAGACCTCAAAACCTGAGAGGCTACTGTGTAATTTACCCTATGAACAAAGCCAGAAACTTGGTTCTTCAAGCAAAACAACCAATAACATCATTTTGACTGTGTCCAAACCACAGTTTATAGGCTGGCGAACTAAAAGAAAAGGGAACTCCCGCAGTGTACTAGAACACGATTAGATTTGAATATTACTCGATGTAAACATATTAAGACATGCATTTTCCCAATAATAACTGAGCTCTGAAGAGACTTTAATAAAGTCGGTTCCATTTGTGTAAATTATATTTTCTTTTTTTTATATTTAATTTAGGAGCAGTTCTTAGTACTTAAGAAATTAAAAGGTTTATATTACATCCCGAGTACTCTATATAAAATTTATTATTAATTCTATGTTGTACTTGTCGCTCTTTACCTTCAATACTCATTTTTTGTGTTTTACTTTATCTCATTCCATCAATTGAGTTGAATGATACATTAGTTTCGTTGATGTGGCATGGATTAATTCAATTCTTTTAAATATGTTCAGCTCGTTTTCACAATTGGATAATCTAAAACCCCAAAAGATCACCTTGGCATGAAATAGCCCAGTTTTTTAAGATTGTCATTATCCCATAAGAGAATTTAGAGAGCAAAATGAGATATTGTGCAGAATACAAGAGGAATAATAAAAAACAAGATAAAAGTTTGTTAAAAAAACAAGATAAAGGTTCAATGCATGTGTATTTTCTTATGAGTAATGTTATTCATACCATGTTTTTGTACCACATTTTCATACCACCTTAGGTGACATTTGATGTGGACAACCACATCATTTGAATTAATCAGATTTTTAAATTTAGTTCATTATTTAATAAACTAATAATTAAGAAAAACTAGTTAATTAAATGATAATTGTGGTATATGAGAAATCTTTCTCCTTCATTTTCTTGGGTTTTGCAAATTTTTCAATACAGTAATGCTATTCATACCATGTTTTTATACCACATTTCTATACTACCTTAGGTGGCATCTGATGCGGACAGCCACATCATTTGAAAAATTTGTAAAACCCAAGGAAATGAAGGAGAAAAACTCCTCGTATATCACAATCATCATTTAATTAACTAGTTTTTCTTAATTATTAGTTAATTAAATAATGAAATAAATTTAAAAATCTGATTAATTCAAATGATGTGGTTGTTCATATCAAATGTCACCTAAGATGATATGAAAATGTGGTATAAAAACATGATATAAATAACATTCCAAAATATATCAAAATCCACTAATTAAACAAACTTCAACCCTAAACTTTAATAATATTAAAATTTGCAGGTCCAAAAAATAGAAATGATAGGTTCACACTTAATATGATTTTTTTTTAATTTTATGTTAACAGTGATGCAAGTAGTATTAAATAAGGATGAGGATCCTCTTCGTGGGAACCCTAGAGATTCTCATATTCTAACCGTTCATTGTACATCGTGCGACTAGTTTTTGTTATGTACTATTTATGTTTAATTTTAAATAAAGAAAGTTAAATGATTTTTTACCACACGATATATAATGAATAGTTAAGATGTGAGGATCTCTAGGATCTTCATAATTTGGATCCGGAGGAGATCCAAAGCCATTAAATAAAAGGAAAACTAATGAAAAGGGTTTGAAAACTTTGAGTTTTAATAATAAGGACAAAATAAAAGGTAAAGTGAATAGTATTAGGATTGACTTTTTAGTGTAAAAATATGGTTTTTCGTTAAAGTGAACAGTACGAGATACTTTTCGTTAAAATTCCCTTAAATAAATAGTCAAATCTGCCTATCCTATATTTTTCTGAAAAGTAATCTTTTACTTACTTTCTCTGCAAATTGATAATTATTTAATTCGCAAAGAAAATAAAACATGATAACGTGTTTACTTATGCGTTTACGCCATTGCTTTTCTGCTGTAAGGTGATCCATGCGTAGTTTGGATATGATTTAATATTCTTCTAAATAAGGTCAATGGCGTAACCATGTTAAGGGCTACCATGGGCTATAGCCAGGTAGCTTTTTCATAAAAAATTAAAATTTTACATGTAATTTTTATTGATTTTTGAATATAGGTCATCATATATTTAGTCACTAATCCTAATTTTTTTGGTTTAACTATAAAAAATTATATAATACAGTTTACAAACCATCTCTTTTTATTTTGTCATTTTTCTAATCGCTTCTTGTACATGTACAAGTTTGGATTTGTTTGAATTTTAACACATATTTGTTTAATAACGAAAATTATTGGCTCAACTTGTGAAATTTTCTTTAAGCTAGACAATACTATGAAAAATACAGTATCAAGTTTCTTTGTTTATAAAGATTTGAATGTTTAAGTTAGCCTACCCGGTGAAAATTTCTTAGCTCCGCCATTGAATAAGGTGCTGAGTTTCTATTTATGTGTCAAGGTTCTAAGTTCATCTAACTCAAAATTATTTTAATAGTTTCAAATTTCCCTCTTCCTTTTAATAATAGTAAAATTTAAAAAAAAAAGACCATGCATTGTTTACTGTTTCTATTTGGCAGTGCCGGCCCTAAGAGCAATTCCACCCCTAAGGACTTTGGGCCAGCACCCAGCGCATTTATCTACTCAAATGAACAGTAATAGACTGGAGTGAACAGTAATAGGCCAAGGCATCTCCACCCCTAAAAAAATGCGTTGGTACCCAGCGCATTTATTTGGTGTGTTTTTTTTTTTAAGTTTATTTTGGATAAGATTTTTAACCAATTTCAGATAAAATTTCAAATAAACTTAAAAAAAAATACACACTAAAATAAAATTACATACTCATCAAATAAACTATAAAAAAAAAACACACTAAAATGAAATTACATAAACTCATCAAATACACTTTATTCTTCAACCACAAGTTTTTTGGTATTTTTTTTTTCACACAAAAAGTATATGAAAGCTTTGGTAGAAAGTGTAGAAAATATTGAAATGTGGTGTAAGGTAGAAGATGAGAGTTAGGTATTTATAGAAAAAATAAATAATGTTTTTTAAATTTTATGTATTTTTTAATATTTTTTCTGTATGTTTTAATAAATGTTAATTAGTTAATTAACGTGGACCGTTGATCTGTGATCGAACGGTATATTTTAAAAGTAAAATTTAATTTTTTTTACCATTGGAAATCCAACGGTCTAGAAAAACTAGCCGTTGGAAATCCAACGGATATAAGAATGCCACGTCGCTGATGGGATCCGGACTACTCGCGGCAGCGCCTGCGTGAAGCGCACGCGCCAGGCAAACTGCCCAGCTTCTTGCTCAGTCTGTTTTGGGCTGGGCTCTTGCCCAGCTCGGGCTGGGTACCAGTCAAATTGAGGGGTGGACTTGGTTGACAGGGTGCTGGCCCTGTTTTTCTCCTGGGTCCTGGACAAATTCCACTCCGGTGGAATTGCTCTAAAGGTAATCCATGTAGGTGTCCGCCTAGGGCTCCCAAAAGTTTTATATATTCAGTAAATAACATTTTAATACAGGAAAAGTAAAAAAAAAAAAAAAAAAAAAAAAAAAAAATATATATATATATATATATATATCATAACTCATTTGTTGGTACGTGGAAATGTTTGGCTTACTTCAAAACATGAAGCTACCTTTTTAGTTACTAGCTTTTTCTTATTTTTCAAATTTACTCATTATCCATCTATCCAAATGCATAGAAAGTTATAAAACTCAAGTCCTTTTGCAATCTTTTTTTCTTTTAACTTCCCAATATCTCCATTCCTATCGAATGTTTAAATCAGCTATCACATGATTTTGAAGATTGTACTTAAAGGTAATCACAACTTTGAATTTATACTTTGTTTTTTTCAATAATTTATTATTTAATGAATTATTTTAATATTCGATTTGTTAGTGTGATGTTGATTTTAGAAAAAAACGCAAGATAAACAATTAGCGTTGAATTTATTATACTCGTTAATAAAGTTTTATTGATCTTTTTAGTACATTTGCATTTGAAAACGTGAGACGTGTAATATTTGCGTAGTGTTTGTATGTCACATCCCGACCCAGGCCCCCACCACATCCCGGGCTCGACTCCACCGTTGCATGATATTATCCGCTTTGAGCCCCGACCATGCTCTCACTGTTTTGTTTCTGGGAACTCACACGAGAATTTCCCGGTGGGTCACCCATCATGGGATTGCTCTCGCACGAACTCGCTTAACTTCGGAGTTTCGATGGAATCCGAAGCCAATGAGCTCCCAAAAGGCCTCGTTCTAGGTAGAGATGGGAATATACATATAAGGCTTACAGGATCCACTCCCTTGGACGATGTGGGATGTAACAATCCACCCCCTTAGGGGCTCGACGTCCTCGTCGGCACACTTTCGGCCAGAGATTGGCTCTAATACCAAATTGTCACATCCCGCTCTAGGCCCCCACCACATCCCTGGCTTGACTCCACTGTAGCACGATATTGTCCGCTTTGGGCTCCAACCACGCCCTCACGGTTTTGTTTCTGGGAACTCATACGAGAACTTCGCAGTGGGTCATCCATCATGGGATTGCTCTCGCACAAACTCGCTTAACTTCGGAGTTCAGATGGAACCCAAAGCCAGTGAGCTCCCAAAAGGCCTCATGCTAGGTAGAGATGAGAATATACATATAAGACTTATAGGATCCACTCCCCTGGACGATGTGGGATGTAACATTGTATATCTATCTTCTTTTAATATTAATTTTTAATGATATTTGATGTAGAAATATAATTTTTTATGTATTTAGAAAATTCTTTTTTCACGTATAAAAAACCGAGGGTTAAAGAACCTTAGAGCCCAATTTCAAAGGCTCGCCTAAAACCCCCTAAATTCTTAGGGCCAACCTGTTATTCGGTCACTGACAAAATATTTGGATTTCGTTATGTTTTTTTTTTAAATTTTTTTTATTTTTTATCTGAGTAATACTATACTGCTAGTTAATTATATATACAATGATGAGTTTTATTTTTTTCTTCTTTTTATATAACGTGGGAGGGAGGATGCTATATATATTGTTTAGTTAATTAATATACAATGATGATCAGTTTTATTTTTTATAAACGAATATGACATGGGAATATATATATATATATATATATATATATATATATATATATATTGTATATTTGGAGTATGAAATTGTATAACATCAGATAGAAACAGAGAAAGTAATGCATGCATGTGGAAATAATTAATTAAATTCGTTTTACAGATATGCAGATATATATATTTATATATATAACAATGAATATTTGCTTCTGGAGAGCTCGAGGGGGAGATCAATCTGAAGACTTTCGAATAAGTTGATAAGATCTTATGATCATTTCTAGCCGCTAGCTGTTGCTTCGACTGCCCACCATCGTAGCTGACCATTCGATGAAACCCTAAACCACTACTACACGTACATTTCCATCTTTGACCGATTAAAAGCCCAGAAATTTTTGCTAGGTAGAAATCGTGAATCTTACCTCATGTCATATTGAAAATTCGTTAATAGTTTCGTAATTAAGCTACTAACCTAAACAGCTGTCTATAAATTATCGACTTTACTGGCCATATTGTTGACAAAATATATACTTTATTGACAAAAATAATATCTGACTAAAATCAAGCTGCTGACTTTGCCTTGGCATTCAAGAATCAACACCATTAGTCCCAACAATCAACGTGTTACTCTCAACAATCACCGAGGCTACTTTTATTCATGCTTACCATTAAGCTAACGTTGTTGCCCATAGGCTCGCATGTTTTGGTCTCCCTACGAGTCAAGTTTGTGGTATGGTTCTCTCCTCCAAATTTAATCTTACATTTACTTGTTGAGGAAAGTCTGTTGCCTTGATTGGCTCTTTGTAATGAACCTCTGTAATATTTTTTTTATTAATAAATCTTATATCATTTCCTTAAAGAAAAAAATTAACACCGTTATGAGAGAAATATTTTAATTTGGTCACCTAAAGTAATTAAGGTTAAACAAATTCTTCTATGGAATCAACTGAAGTTAGGTAGTACTTGATGGTTCGGTGATAAATTGAAAATGTATCTAGAAATAGAAGTACTGGAAGACCCCTAAAAATTCACACACGTAAAAGACCTTTGATCGAGTCTATTTAGCAGGTGTGGAAAATTAGTCTCCTAAACTCCCAACAATTTTATTATTTGAGAGAGGTTAAATAAAAATTTCATGTTCAACATGATTATCCTTATTATTTAACATTTTTTTCACTTAAATTTTTTTCGTCTTGACGACTATGAGAAATAAGACTATGAAGTTGATTAAGTGGAAAGTGGCAACCAAGACATGGTTTTTCTACTTATGCTTTGCGCCTTGCGCGTAAGTTCTGTTCATGTTCCTATCAAATATTATATAGGATAATTTTTTTTTTTAATATTTTCAATCCACAAATCATGTCATTAGAATAAATTATACTTTTTATATCAGTATCATTTATTTTTTTAATATTTTCAATCCCACAAATCATGTTCCCCAATCGCAGCCATTTTTATACAAGTATAATTTCTTTTTTAATATTTTCAATCCCACAAGTTATGGATTTTATTTAAAATCTCATTAATATAAGTAACTATAAATATCAAATTTTAATTTAAAATTATAATAACCTACATAAAAATGCATTATTGCATTAATTTCAAGAACTTCAATAAAAAAGTTGAAAACGTTTTAGTCAAAAAACATTGATAAATTGGAATGGCATCCAAAATCATCCAAAATTAATTAACATGCCTATTATTATTTAAAGCACCCAAACATGTGTTAAAATATCATTGGACCAAAATAAAAAGGTGAATATGTAGGGTAATGAGTACCTAACTTATTCTATTATATTTGTGTAGGGGCGAAGCCATGTAAAAGCTACCCGTGGCCAGGGATGGATAGAAATAGGGACAAGGTGGTCCTAGGACCACCTTGAGTCTGGAAAATATACATGTGAAGTCTTTAAGGATCATCTGAATGTTTGTTAGGGTTCCTTTTGGCCTAATAAATGTTGATGTGATGCATGCTAGGCATATCTCAACATGTTAGGTTGACAACACTTAACAAATTTTCTCTACATCACTCATCAGATTGCTTGGGCATACTGATTTTTTTTTTGCACGCTTCGCGCTCTTTTCCTATCTAAAAACTTGTATTTAACACTAAAACCCTCAAGGTTCAAATCCTAGATCCACCATTGCACATGGCCCTGGCTCCCCCACACATTTTTCTTATTTTAATGTACATTGTATCCCAATGTTAAAGTTTAGACTTGGCATTCATGTTGTGTTATTTGTGTTCGTGTCGCTTTCTTGTCATACCCGATATCTTAACGGGTTGTGTCGTGTAACACCCATTAAAATAAACGGGTAAAATGACCCGACCCGAAATCGACCCGATAATATTAACATGTAATATGACCTGACCAGTTATCCGTTAAGGAAAATATATTTTAAACTAATAAATAATCAAATGAAAAACATAATACTAAATAAGTATATACATACCATATTGTCACATCCAAAACATAAAAACGCATTTTTCTTTCAAGTATATTTTCACTTACCTAAAGTCTTTAATAGTTTTTTAATTAATGTAGAAGTGTAAAAAAATATAGAAAAAATATATAAACGCTTGTAATGACAAGCTTTACAACTTTCATGAAGAGCTTAACTTTGAAATTCGCCACTATAATCATATAAATCATAGATCAAAATTTAACCGTTGATTGTTGTTTACATTTACACTTCATTGTTCTCATCAAATTTTGTTTTTTCAGATTTTTGTTTTTGAAAACTTGATCTATTAGAGGATGCAGGAAGATGAACGGTTTGGATCGTTGATATTATATTCAGAGTTTTACGTTTAGTGAAAATATTGCTTGATGTTTATAAAGTTTCTACAAACTATTTGACATCGACTCATATTTCAGTTACCGTAAATATCGACACGTGATATCAAAGATTTGAACCATTCATCTTCTTACATCCGCTAGATGATCATGTCACAACCCGTCCTGAAATTCTTTTATCAATGATGTTAAATGACGGTTTTAACCTTGGAACATTAAAATTGTAGTGTGTGTGTGACATATTATGAGACTTAGAGGTTCTTTGTGGTGTTGGATTGGTGACCCACGTGGACCACACACACACCACACTCACTCCCTCTCTTCTCTCTCATCTCTCTCGGACTCTCTCTCTTTCCCTTACGTACGGACAAGCAACAAAGCTCACATTCAAGCACGGATTGACGTTCTAAAGGTGAGATTCTTGTTCCTTGCAAGTACCTGAGTACGTCTATACCATTCTTAAGACTTAAAATCGTGTTAAACCCGAGAAAACCTAACCCCGATTTTGTGCACTGTTCATGCACACATAAAACCTTGTGTTTCAGGGAATTCTAAGAACATAGGAGGCTTAAGGAGGTCCTCACGAGTCTTGGGGTACTTCACTGGAAGGATTTGGACGTCGGAGGACTGAGATTAACGTTTATCTAGGTAAGTTGAGCTATCGACATTTCTCGAGAAAAAACTAGTAGATTTTAAGCCTTGAAACTTGTATAACGTGATTCTATATGTTCTTAGCTTCATTTTGGTACCAATTTCATGAAAATGGTGAAGAATCGAAGGAGAATAGTAGTTTTAAAGTTTTACCCAAAAACCGACGAAGTCGCCGGCTACCGGCGACTCACCGAAGAAGAAAGGAAAATATTCTGTCAATTTTGACGGAATATGCTAACGCCGTCAGTTAGGGTTAACGGTTATTGTTGGGTTTTAATGGAATATTTCGGGGAATATTCCTAACGGCAGTTAGAGAATCCGTCAGGATTCCCTGCGCGTGACCGTGGTTCTTGCCGTGCACTCGCCGGCGCGTGAGAGTTTCAAAAATATATCTAAAAATTTGGGGATGATCTTGAGGTTGTGTAGGTCATAGTGGTATATTCATATACCCATTTTGAGCTATGTATGAGAAGTTATTAGCTAGTTTTGTCTATGTGCTTTAAAATAACATTTTTATAGTTAATTCGCATATAGGTGAGACTTATCTCGAGGACGAGTGTATCCAAGGGCGACTTGAGGGCTACGACCCTTCGACATACCAGTGAGTGAGCTTTTGGTTTTCAGTATATATTATATACTTGATATTTTCCCAGAAATATGTGTTTAAATGATAGTATGCCATAAATGCCATGCATATAAGTTTATAATTCAAGTATGAAATGGTATGTGATGCGTTATATATATAATTGTGGTGCTGTGGATGCTCAGGTAAGCTCAGGTAAGTTATGTTTGGTTATGTGAATTGTCAATGATGTGAGATGTGATTGAATAACGTTGAGCTCATAAAACTGCACCTAGGGTGATTGTGAATTAGCTAGAGATATGACACATGCCTGTTTATAATGTCACCTCCTGCACCATATGCTCATATTGGATCCAATTTAGGTGCACAGTTTTGTCGTACAGACCTTATTTATGGTTCCGACTCGTAGGTGACTAGCGATTTATCGCCCAGCTATTATGTGAGAGTAGTACTGAGCATGATTGTATTACACCCATTATTGTTGTACAGACCTTTTTGTTTGGTTCCGACTCTTGTGCAGTGTGTTACCGTATAGGTCATTGTAGTGACTCCGGCTAGAGTGACTTTTGAGCTATGAATTCAGCCGTACAGACTACCACAGAGGTTCTGGCTAACATGTTATATTTCTATGAAATTATTCTTACTTGAATTGCTTACTCTGTTATATCTTGGCATGACATACTTATGAATATGATAATGTGAAGCATGATTTGAATTGATATATTTACATATATATTTATGTATATGCTTATATTCTGATTTTGGGAAAAATTATACATGTTTTATAGCGAGGGGTTAGAAATGTTGATAAATGAAATGGTTTTGTAAAACATTTGTTTTGGCCCACTCACATTTTCTGTTTTGCGCCCTTCTAGGTTTTAAGTAAGCTTGTTGTTGGTGGCTTGAGGACGTCGGCAGTTCTGACCTATCTAAATAATAGTAGGACATTCCTGGTACTGTATAACTAGTACTTGTCCTACTGGACTGCACCTAGACTTTTATGCTCTGATAAGGAGTATTTACTTCTGTGTATTACTCTTAACACTTCCTGTTTAGTAGTGCACTCTAGTAATTCGGTTTTTAATTATTCGTATATTTCTTATCATTATTGCTTCCGCACTGTGCACATGGCTACGTCACTCTCACGTGATGGCCAGCATGCCTTGATCTCGGTCGGGGTGTGTCAATCATGTTTTCAAAAAAGAAAATTTAAAAAATGAAATTCAGTAAGAAGAATAAAGTGTAAATGACAATCGACGGTTAAATATAAATTTAAGGCTTATGAATTATAGTGTTGGATTTCGAAGCTGACTCTTTCATGAAAGTTGTAAAGTTTGTCACTATGAGTGATTGTATATTTTTTTTTATATACATTTTTTACACTTCTACAATAATTATTATTAATTTTATTAATTTTTCCCTCAAATAAAAAGCATTATTCATGAAGGTTTGGAGGATTTTAAAATCTAAACGATAATGTAAGTGTAACCATTATCTACTCGTGGACGAATAATGATGAATCACGAGTGTTTATATATTCTTTCATATTTTTCATACTTGTATGTATGTCTTCTTAGTTCTTTCCTATACAAATACTATATTAGATTATTTTAATTTTGGACAACAACATGTTAAGTAAAATTTATCCTAGTAATGATAATAAGGAACTCTCATAATAAAAATAAATAATGACTAAAACTTTTTGTTTAAACTTATATAGAATAATAATACAAAACTATATATTTAATATAGAATATATTGTATATATTAATATGGCTATTGTATTTTATAATAAATCTTTTAGTAATTAAACTTTAAAATTATCAAAATAATTTTTTTCTTAACGGGTCAAAACAGGTTATCCACATGTTACCCGCGTGTATAACCAGTAAGAACCCGTTATTAACAGGTCACCCGATACTGACCCGATAAGTTATTGCGTTGACCCGAAACCCGTTATTTTTGTATCATGTCACAAACTGTCGGGTCTATTAAAGTTACCAAAATACCCAACTAAATTTTAGAGAATTCTAAGCATTTAAAAATAAAATAAAAAATGAATCGAGAAAGGGTATTGCAGCCACCACCACTGCATGAAAACATAATTAAAGCTATCAACTTTATAAATCTACCGAAAATTTGGCAAAACTTCCCTTAAAACAAAGAAATAAACTTTTATATTTGGGTTTTAAAAACAATTCTTTTTGTAATTAGATTTAGTTATTTTAACTTTAGTTTCGATAAAGCATTGAAGTTTGTGCACTGCCATTTGAGCTAATGATACATTCATGCATCATTTAGAGCACACTAGATAATTGTCACATCCCGTCCCGAAATAAATTATCTATGACGTGAATTAACTATTTTACCCTTGGATGTGAACGTTGTGGTGTGTTATGCATGTAGATGGGGGTTTAAACTTGCATTTTCCCCTAATTTTTAAAAGAAATTAGAAAGGAACTTTTGTGGTTTTGGTTGGTGACCCACATGGACCACGCACACACACACAAACTCTCATTCTCTCTTCTCTCCCGTACTATCTCCCTCGGACTCACTCTCTCTCTCTCCTTCCCTCACGTACGGACGAACGCCAAACTCACACTTCAAGCGTGGATCGACGTCAAGAAGGTAAGATTCGAACTTCTTGCAAGTCCCTGAGTTCATATATGCTATTTTTAGGACCTAAAAACCTCAAAAACCTCAAGAACTCTAACCTCCGATTTGGTGCACTGTTCATGCACACATAAATGTGAAGGTTTTAGGTGATTTGAAGCTTGTAGGAAGCTTTAAAACATCCCTACAAAGCTCGAAGAAGAAAAACCAAGCGATTTGGACGTCGGGATCATCAGTTTCAAGCTTGGCCGGTTTTTCTTGAAATTCTTCGGCGAGATCCCATGAAATTTGGGCCTTAAAACTGATATGGGTTTGTTCTACATGTCCTAAGATTCATTTTGATATATAATTCATGAAATTTGGTTGAAAAACAACGGAGATATAAAGGTTTAAAGAAATTCCCAGTTTCTGGTGCCGGCGACGGTCGTCGGAGTCCTGAGGTTAGGGGTGATGGAATATTCCGTCAGCTTTGACGAAATATTCCTAACGGCGTCACTGTTACTGTCAGTGTGCCTGCCATGTGCCCGTGCTTGGGCGACGCGTCTGGCCGTGCCTTAGCCGGCGCGTGGTTGGTCGAAATTTTTTTCTAAAAATATAAGGATGTTCATGAGATTGTGTAGATCACGTTGGTATATTCAAACACCCCATTTGAGCATTGTATGAGAAGTTATTAGTTAGTTTTGGTTAGGTGCTTTAAATTAACATTTATTCAGTTAATTTGCATATAGGTGAGACTTATCCCGAGAACGAGCGCATTCAAGGGCGACTCGGGGGCTACGACCCTTCGACATACCAGTGAGTGAGCTTTTGATTTTCAGTATATACTTATATACTTGATATTTTCCCAGAAAATGCAATTAAATGAAAGTATGCCTTGAATGTCATGCATATAGATTTATATTTTGTATTTACTAGTATATGATGCATAATATATAATTGTGGTGTTGTGGATGCTCAGGTAAGTACCAGGTGAGTTATGTTTGGTTATGTGAATCATCGATGATGGGATATGTGATTGAGAAACATTGAGTTCATAAACCTGCACCTAGGGTGATTATGATTTAGCCAGAGATATGGCACATGCCTGTTATTGATGTTACCTCCCGCACCATATGCTCACATTGGATCCAATTTAGGTGCATAGTCTTGTCGTACAGACCATCATAGGTGGTTCCGACTCGTAGGTGACTAGCGATTTATAGCTCAGCTATTATGAGAGAGTAGTATTGAGCATAATTATATTATACCCAATCCTGTCGTACAGACCTTTTCATTGGTTCCGACTCGTGTGCAGTATAGTGCCGTATAGGTCATTGTAGTGACTCTGACTAAATTTGACTATTGAGCTATGAATTT
Organism: Malus domestica; assembly: GCF_042453785.1. Lineage (NCBI taxonomy): Eukaryota > Viridiplantae > Streptophyta > Magnoliopsida > Rosales > Rosaceae > Malus > Malus domestica. The sequence goes on along the minus strand of NC_091676.1, from coordinate 10,889,651 downwards.
AGCCGTACAGACTTCCAAAGGGGTTCCGGCTAATATGTTATATTTCCATGAATTTATTCTCATCTAAATTACTTACTCTATTATATCTTGGCATGGCATACTGATGATTATGAATATGTGAAGCATGAATTGAATTGATATATTTACGTATATATATTTATGCATATGCTTATATTCTATTTCTGGGAAAAATTATACATGTTTTACGGCGAGGGGTTAGAACTGTTGAGAAATGAAATGCTTTTGTAAAACATTTGTTTTTGCCCACTCACGTTTTTTGTTTTGCGCCCCTCCAGGTTTTAGGTAGACTGCTGTTGGTGGCGTACGAGGATTCCGGCGGTTTTGACCTATTAAAATAATTGTAGGACATCTTATGGTACTGTATAATTAGTACTTGTCCTACTGGACTGCACCTAGACTTTCTATGCTCTGAATAAGAGTATTTACACTTGTATTTCACTCCTAGCACTTGCTCTTTAGTAGCTTTCGGTTTTAATTTATTCGTATATTTCTTATCTTAATTGCTTCCGCAATGTGCACATGGCTACTTCACCCTCATGTGACGGCCAACATGCCTCGACCTCGGTCGGGGTGTGTCAATAATAATATTAAATAAAATTAAAATTAAAACGAACTTTAGTTTTTTAATTTTAGTAAAAATGCTTATTTAAGTTTAAAATAGTGGTTTTTATTGTGGCCTATATTTAACTGATAGGGGAAAGGGGCCGGCGACACAGAGAGAAAGGGTAGAGAGAGATGTGTGTTTGTTGGGTTGTATAGAGGAATGTGTGTGTTATTCTCCATATGCAGTGCTTATAATAAGGGAGATAAGAAATCCTTCATCCCCAAGGAATATAAGTCCATATAGGAAAGAATAATTAGAATCAAATATAATCTAAGATTTACACAATCACACTTAAACTAGAAGTTTACAACACTCCCCCTTGAGTGTATAAATACTCAAGTAGATTCGGCATCATGTAGAGGTTGAGGAAGTCGACTCGTCGGCATTGATTATGGGAACATGCTATTCTCAATAAGGCATGAACTTGCATAAGGAAGTAAGTTTCACAAAAAACCCTATGGCTATGGCAAAAACCCGAGTAGGGACAAAATCCATAGACTAAGGAAAAATGCGTGAGAAATGCAAAGTCAAATAAAACGTCTACGGAATGTCATCAGGGATATGATCAACCCAAGGTGGGTGCCTTGTTAAAACCCAGTTAGTTAGCAAAAACCCAATGGGAAAAATGCTCATAATCGTAGGGAAAAAAGTACATTAAGATCAAGCAAGTATACTTCATGATACTCCCCTGAGTCTGACATAATTCCAAAGAGAACTAGCAATGTTACAACTCATAAAGTTTACACATACCAATTCCTTGAACAAGATTCTAAAACGTCGCCTTCGGTAGTGATTTGGTGAAGAGGTATGCCAGATTGTCTTGTGAACGGATTTGCGTGACTTTAATCTTCTGATGCTCTTGTTGTTGATGTGAGAAGAATAACTTCGGTGCAATGTGCTTGGTGTTGTCTCCTTTAATGTAACCCTTCTTGAGCTGTTCGATGCATGTTGTGTTGTCTTTATAGATCTTCACCAGGACATCAACGACAGGGTAAAGATCACAGGAGCTTCAAATATGGCCCACAACTGCTCTCAACTAAAAACATTTCCGAGTTGCTTAATGTAAGGCGAGAATTTCAGCATGGTTAGACGAAATGACAACTAAGGTCTGTTTAGTTAACCTCCAAGAGATTACGGTGTCTCCAACGGTAAAGACATAACCCGTTTGAGAGCACGCCTTGTGCGACTCAAATAAGTATCATGCGTCGGCATAACCATGAAGGCGAGAATCGACTTGAGATAAGGGGGTGTGGCATCACTCGAGGATCTGTAGGGATATATCAAGCCCAAATCAGTAGTACCCTTAAGGTAACGAAAAATGTTTTTAACACCAGTCCAGTGTCTGTGTGTTGGTGCATTACTGTATCTTGCCAAGTGAAGGAGATGTTAGGTTTAGTGCATTGAACTAAGTACAATAAAATGCATATCGCACTTAGATAAGGAACTTTAGGTTCCAAAATCTCTTCATCATCCTCTTTTGGACGAAATGGATCTTGTTTTACATCTAGCAATTGAACGACTATATGAGTGCTCGAAGGCTTTGCATTATCCTTATTAAAGCGGCGTAACACCTTCTGGGTGTAGTTTGTTTGATGTAGTAAGATTCCATCTTAACAGCGCTTTATCTCGAGACTGGGACAATATTGAGTATTTCCTAGATCTTTCATCTCAAATTTAACTTCAGGTGCGCAATAGTTTTCACGAGCTCTTCAAAAGTTCTGATAAGATTCATGTCATCGAGATATACTGTAAAAATCGCAAAATCAGAATGTGACTTCTTAATGAACATTTAAGGGCATAGTTCGTTGTTCACATATCCCTGATACTTACTCAGACGATTATACCACATTCTTCCGGATTGCTTCAAACCATAGAGTGAACGCCTTAGCTGAATTGAGAGCGTGTTCCGGGGTTTGGAAATATTTGATCCAGTGATTGTAAGTCCTTCGGGAACTTTCATATAAATTTTTGCATAGTCAATCCCGGGGCGTTGTGAGAAGCCTTGCGCAACCAGACGAGGTTTGTAACGCATAATTTTGTTCTTCTCATTATGCTTCCAAACGAAAACACACTTGTAGCCAACGGTATTCACATGTGGAGGAATAGAAGTTACAGGTCTAAACACCTTACGTTTCGCAAGTTCAACTTAGATTGTTTGTTTCTAGTTTAACCAACCCGTTCAACGTCGACATTCATTAACGGAACGGGGTTCAATTTCATCGCTCTACATGATCTCAGTAACTACTGCATATGCTAATGCATCATCGACGATTATCTCATTTCTACACCAAACATCATCTAAGCTAGCATAATAGACCGAAATCTCACGATTTTCGGGAGGTGGATTCATCTCTTCAAGGACGCTTCCGTAATCTAGAATTTCCTTATGAGTTGGATAGAATAAGTAGGCGACAGTTGGATTCACGGTAGGCTCTTCAGGTGCCTGTGTCGTGGGTTTCCTCTTCTGGGGGTGTGGATCCTTTGAACCAAGAAGTTTGCCACGCTTATGTGTAGAGGCAGATGATTGGCTAGCCACTAATGTACGTGGATCGGCCAAATTGGCATCTTGGGCCTCCAGGAGGGAAGTTCGTCGTACATTTGGTACATCCATCTTTCCAGACATATTTACAGTTGGAATATGTGATCTTGTCACTCACACTAGATCGATGAAAGCATCTGACATGCTCTGAAGATCTAATATGAGCTGCATTTCAGTTACAAACTGAGCAGTGCGGGGATCTAAATGAGACAAAGTGGGAGTCGTCCACAACAATTTTTTTGTATGAAGTGAGGGCACATTTTTTTTTCGTCGTCCCAGGCCTCAAAAATCTCTGATCCGGTCCTGAAACCTTGGCTAATAAGACTGGAATTCTCCTAGTTTTAAAACTCATTAGTTTTGCTCAATTTAAAAAATAGGCGTAACTTTGTTGTAGTTTCAAAAATATTGTAAGTCATTTTGATTCAATTTCAAAAATAGTGTGAGTTATTTTCTTGTAGTTTCATAATAGTGTAGGTTATTTTGATGTACTTCCATGAATACTGTTTATTTTGTTCCCTTCCGAAAATAGTGTAGATTATTTTGGTTCAGTGTTTAGAAATAGTGTAAGTTATTTTGTTGTAGTTCTAGAAATAATGTTATTTTGGTTCAATTTTCATAAATAGTGTGTGTTATTTTGTATTTCCAGTAATAGTGGGTTATTTTACTGTAGTTCCAGAAATAGTGTGAGTTATTTTTGTTCAGTTTCAAAATTAGTGTGGGTTATTTTGCTGTAGTTTCATAAATAGTGCGGGTTATTTTTGTTCAATTTCAGAAGTAGTGTAGGTTATTTTGCTGTGTTCCAAAAATAGTGTAGGTTATTTTGGTTTAGTTTTAGAAATAGTGTGAGTTATTATGCTGTAGTTCCAGAAATAGTGTGGGTTATTCCAGTTCAATTTCAGAAATAGTGTTTATTATTTTGCTATAGTTTCAAAAATAGCATTGGTTATAGGACAGTACCCAAATTGAACAAAAATATATCCATTTACATATTAATTCTCTCAAGAGTAGTCGTATTAAAGGTATGTTTAGAAGTGACTCCGGACTTCCAAAATCACTTATGGCATAAGCATTCGCCTCTCTTATGTGTTTTCCTAGAAATTCACTTCCAAAACATTTATCGTGAATTAGTGTACAAATTTGGGGGTTAGACGAATATGCATATAGTGGAAAATGTTGGTGGAGGTTTGGGAATTATATGAAGGAATGGAATTGGTCATGAATAAAAAGTAAATAAAAATCTGTAATTAAATAACAAACAAATAGTTTCCATTGGAGCTCTGGATTGACCAAACAATGCACACATAAATCGGACACTTGTCACCGTGCATGACTTCTATCCCACGTCCTTATCCCATTAATCCCTTCATATTTATAAGGCCAACCTGCATTCCATGGAGTTGAAATTCAAGGTTTCCGTGATTTTTGTGCTGCTGTTTACTGTTTTTTTTTTTAATTTTTTTCCTTTTCTGAATGCTTTTGCGGCCAAGCAACAATGCTCCCAATAACAAACCCTGACGTTAATATCCCACTCATTTCGAACAACAAGACATCAAAGATTGGAAGCTTGAATTGAAGTCAATGGACCCAAGCTTTCATCTAGGTCGATATTTTGGGCCAGAACGGGGTTGAGGCAGCAGTGGCGGTGATACCTGAATGTTTGTCGACAAGGCAACGATCTCTCATCTCCTCTTCTTCTTCGCAAGGAGATCATCGTTTTCATGTCATGAAGAAATGGTGGAGACAAAGATGGGGGTCAAAGAGGATACCTAAGAGATGAAGATAGATATTAAACGGACAAAGAATTTGATGTTAGGGGGCAAAATCGAAAAATTCATTGTATGGGCCATTTTAATTGGACTGGTTTAGTGTGGGTTTTGTCTTAACCATTAAATAAAATTATTATGGTTTTTGGTTAACATTCAAAGTTTTCTAAGTCATTTTTATTAGTTTTCCTTTTAACTTTTAAAGGAAAAAAAGGAAAGTTTTAACCGATTAATGAAACAAACAGATACAATTTTGATTGAAAAAATAAATACTGACTCATATAACTAATATGAAATGACAATTTCGACATTAAAAAATTTAAAAAACAAAAAAAAAATCTAAATAAACCTAAATCATTTTTAGCGCGTACATTTCAAGATTATTTATCTTCTTTAACTCTCAAATCTCGCCCTCATTGTAGAACACAACTCTAACCAATGAAACTATAAGCACATTGATTGAGAAAATTTATTTATGACGAATGAAATATGAAATCAATATTTCGGAAGGTTCATATGAGGTAAGAAACGAAGAAAAAACAAGAGCATGTACAGACTTAAATCTCCCTGCCCAGATACCTAAATCACTACAACAAAAATGGCCACTGTGCACAATAAATTATATGTGCCCTTTGGGGCCAAAAGCACCAACATATGTGCCCATAGACCAATAGCAACAATGCAGCAACTAAGTTTCTATTTGTGCCCTCTATGGGCGTCACCTTTGATCAAAGAACACAATAAGGTATGATGTGTTGACAAGTGTAAACACAAATAAAGGTCCTTTTGTGCCTAGTTCTGACAAAGTTGTCAAATGCTGCTGCCACCCATGTTAGCACATTTATTGTTATTGTGCCCAATATGTCAACTATTTAAAAAAAGAAACTAAAAACTGAAATCACCTACAAATCTTTAGGCTAAACAAAAAATTATTTTTTTCATATTCTGATTGTTGAGAAAAAAAAATGTAAGTGATAATTCAGAGGAAAAACACATACACATACATATAAAAGGAAACACCAAAAACAAATGGTGAATCTTCGGTGGGAGTTCAGAATGTGCAAGTTGATAGGCAGCTTGAGCACCAGGTATATCCCCACTCTGCTCGAGCAGCAAAAAGGCGAATCTCCGGTTCTCAGTAATTTCAAGACGAACAGGTCAAACATGCAACGTTACCAGAAAAAAAGAAACTTTACTCAACATAATGATAACATAAGGAAGACATGTTCCCAAAATTTTGTTCAGTTATGAGCAATATCTCCAGTTTAACACATAACTAAACTAAATCAGCATATGATAATATACCACTAACTTCAATATAAGGAACACGAGTCCATCCCGTATGAAAGGCTGGTAGCAATGTCACATAAAGCTATGTATCTGTAAGTTTGTATCTAGCGTAGGGTACAAAAAGAAATAGAAATTTCCTATTCTTCAACTGGAAGAGGCAAGGTTTACAAACATAACACGGGAAAGATAGAGAGAATAAAATGCCACGGATGATTGTTTGATCATATTCTGTATCTGCCCAGCTCACTTTGAGGGTTCAATGGTCAATAATCTACAATAGTTTCAATACTTTAAAATCTAAGTTCATAATCATGTTTATGACTGTTGTGCTGTGACATGTAATATATACAACATTCTAGACCAATCTTGATAAATGTATGCATAACATTGGACTCCAGTCCACGCAAACTAACTCATTAACTGATTCATTTTCAGTCCACAAACTACAATTTACAAGGATACAAGATTAGTTAGAAAAAAGGAAGACATGGTTTTTATCATCATTATCTCTTCCAAAATAAAGAATCATTGAAGTTCATTCACCACAAAATCGTGTCTAAGTTGATAGCATACAAGTAAATAAATTACAAGGAAATACCTTCACAAAAACCTCAGTTGCACGTGCAAGAGCATTATTGGCAATATCCATACTTCCATTGGCCTCCATGCATAGAATATATCGAATCCAATATTCAGGATAATTAGCACAAGTAATTAGGCACCTTTCATATAGCTTGACAACCTTCAAAAAAATAAAATAAAAAAGGCGCATTCATTGACCATAAAAGAACGAATGGATAAACCAAAAAACAAAGGAGATATGCCCAAGAAATACTCCATTAGTAGAACAGAAAGGCCCCTTAATTAGGAAATGAGGGACCGTCCTTGCCTGACAGACAGATGGTTTGGAAGATAAGAAGATACATGCATGCATAACATTGGAACTTTAAAAACAATAAAATTTATTAACACATCATGAACCTAGAACGTGCACTGACAAATGAGAGTTTGAAATACTTAGCCTCAAAGAAACCAAATCAAAGGCCCATGCTTTAGTCTCAGTTCAAATTCCCGTTATAAAAGTTGCTTCATCCAACAATTTAGCCAATAAAGCATAGTGCAACAAATATTACCAGTTGTGAGTTAATGCATAACAAGCAGGGCAACTAAAACCTTCAAGCCATAAATCAAAAACGAAATCAAATTCACTGAAAATACCTTGCTCAAGTCGCCTTCCCTTTCTATAAAGTCTAGGTAGCTAGTCCAATTTCAAGCTCTACAGAATTGAGATGCCACATGTGAAAGTAGGGCCTCTTAATAACTGTTTCAAAACTAATGATATTAGAATCGAACTCTTTAGCTTTCTTATACACCTCTTCTCTAATGGTGATATACTTCTCCAATTCCTCTGCTTCTGTTAAGCCAACACTTATAGGTTTATGAGATTGTTCTGCACCATCAGCTTCAGTATGACCAATGAATTCTATGTTACACAGTTAAAACTGCAGTCATAGGAAATGGGGAGGAATTATATGAAAATGATTACAAGAAAATGGAATGCTATGGATAGGAAACTCTTAGCACACAGAATAGTGAATTCTTGATGCCATTGTAGTCAATTTCTTCACATGATTTAATTTCGTACCACATCAAAGCTTGAATTCCAACTGAATTATAAAGATGAGTACCAGTCCGGGGTAGATAAGAAACAATGATGAAACATTGGTGACAATATGTGGCTTTTATTCTCTCTATTGAGCATCGAGTATCATAAGCATAAAAAAAGTATAAGAGACTTGCAAAATGCAAGTAAGACTTATGTAAACTTCAGCAAGGCACTTAGTGAATTATGACAGCTATCAAGGCATTTTATCGCATCCCAAACTAATTGAATTATAACTAAACATGGGTTTACAATAAGAGAAGTGCCATTTTCTCTCTAGTTGATAATACACCACACGGGACAAATCCTGAAGAATTGTACCATATGGTTTCACAAAGGGATTTTGGACAAACAGAAGAATAACAACCTAATTTCCAATTGGATTGCCCTTAAACTGATTCGCATCAATTTGAAATTCACATAAATTCTTTCTCTTTTTCTTTTGTCAAGAAATTGGCATAAAGTATTGAATTATTACTTCCACTTAAATTAGTTCCGTGGATAAACTAGTTATCATGTACATACATTTGGTCCTCTCATGTCATTCTTGGTCTGGATAGTTTCAAGATGTGTGAGTCACACAAGGGTCCTAAACCGGCCCTTTACAGTTTCCAGGCCAGCTAATCTGCCTAATCTTGTCCTAGGCTCTATACCATAACTTAAGTTTCTTCGGACCCTTGCTCGATCCCGAGCAAACTTATATGAAACCTATTTAATCATATCTGTCGTTTTGGTTTGATTTATCCAATCTAACTATTAACTACAATTTATACGAAACCTATTTAATCAAGTCTATGCAAGACTTGATTTATCCAACCTAAACCTATAAATCGTTAACCACCCACCCTCCCAATGACCTACAGGTCCTACACCCACCCTAAACTGAAGCACACCCAACTTGAAACCCTTCCAATCCCAAAGACCTGCACCCATCCTAGATTCTTGATCCCAAACCCACTGTCCTCAAACCATAAACCATATTCGACAAAATAAACATCCAATTTGACCCTAAACCCTAAAGAACAAACACCTATTGAAAATTTGAGATTCAGAAACCTTACTTGTATTTTGGGCCTCTTGTGTCTCTATGTGTGACACCGGAGGAGTGCCTTTGAACTGGACAGAGAAGCGGCGTTGAATGGACGTACTCGACGAAGGAGTGGGTTTGAACTGGACGGAGGAGCGGGGAGGAGCGTCGTTCGATTTTTTGGAGACTGAGGGTGAGACGGACTGAGAAATAGAATTAAGGATTGCCTTTGTATGATGAAAGTGGGAGAAAGGGAAGAATGGAAGCTTCCCAGCTTCTCACCCTTTATTATAGCACCTTTTTTTTAATTATTATTATAATAGTTAGTGGGCACAAAACCTATTTTTTTAATTTTATTATAACAGTTAGTGGGCACAATTTTGTAATGCTGTGTGTTTAAAATAAAAAATAGATGGTGGGAAACCCAAACATGCACCATAAAATAGAGGGAGGGAGAAGTCCAATTTGGAGGAGTCCAATTTTATAAGTCATTATTAGTTATAGTCCAATTTTACTTTAATTTTTGGGTGAGGTCTAGTGATTCATTATCCACATAAGCTTATTTGTATTCTCTTGCCAAATTTACCCTTAAATTGACTAAGTCCAAGGAGAAAAAAACAAAAACCGTTTAAACCCCTTTATCCTTAATGTAATAGCTTACATAACAAAATACATGACCAAGCTACATAGTAGATATAAGTTCCTGATCATTACAAGTCTGATAATCGTTCCGCAATAACAATTTATGCAACATTCGGCCTTGTTTGAACTATATCATCATCCCCTAACGTGTAAGTGAGAGATATGAGGTTCAGTTCTTGCCAAAACCGAATTTGAACAACATTATTGTTAACTTATTTTGAGGCTAAAACATTGCACAGTAATAAACAGCTCCATACCATTATTTACCACAATTTTATAAATTTACTTTTTTGGTGTGGTAGAGGTAAAGACAAACGAAAAAACACTTAAAGTGTTGCTGACAAACAATTTTTATGGACACAAAATGTTTTTTGTGCCCATCTTCAGTCAAAAAGTTGTCATCTAACCCTACTCGGCACGATTTCCGTGCCCATTACTGTTTTGTGTCTGCTTTTTTTAACATTGGGCACTATAGTTGGTGCCCTCTCTGGAATGAGAATTGTTTAAGCTTTTTGGTGGTCAAAGTGACACGAAATTCTCAATTGTGCCCTTTGTTTTGTACCCAAAGCTCATGTATGTTGTAGTGAATTCATAGGAATTGGAACATTCATGGCAAAGCTGTTAATCAATCCGACCAATTGTTAATTGGTTTTACTCCTTGTTTACTTTTTGGAATTGTCTACCTTTTCAAGGCTTAAAATGGAAATGCCTCTTCATGAATTTCATTTCCTCTTCTGGAATGTGTTTTAGCTGCAAATTTCTATTTATATTGCATAATTGTGTTTTCCAATCAATCATAAAATTGGATTCGATATATTCTACGAATGTTTATGTTTAAAGTAGAAAATGAACAAATAGTAGAATTGAAAATGTTAAGTTTCGGTCATAAGTTATCTATTTTCTACCGCAAAGCTGTGGCTGCCTCAACAGTTGAACCAAGTCCAACGCTAGCGGCTACTTCTATGATATATTTATCGGAACTAGAACACTCATGCGTGTAAAGAGCATCGTTACATATCTTTGGTCCTCACATCATCATCTTATATTTCCTAAATTGTCATTTTTGGGATACACCTCTCACTGGTCAATGTTCACTGTGGAGCAAAAAATAATCAAGAAAATTATAGAGATGACACGTGGACTGTTGGGTAAAAAGGACAAAATTACTCTCGAGGCACACCAGAATTCCCACACATATGCAACGGACAATAACGACTCATCAAGGAAGAGCCAAAGGTGATCAAAATGATATTTATTCAAACCTCTCTCATCACTCCTCATCAAATCCTAATTCAAAAGGTAACTCTCAAAACTTCCTATTTAATTTAGAATTAATTGCCATGTTAATTGCAAGATATTATTTCACATAATATCTTGCAATTATTCACCCAATTACACCATATATGGCCCGCAACTATTCTCCAAATAGAGCCCGCCACTCCCCTATAAATAACCATATTATCCCACTAAAAAGTTAAGTCATTTGCTACCCACAAACTCCTAAACACTTTCTCCTCAGAATTCTAACTTCGGCATCGGAGATTCTTCGACCAAAGCCTCCCTTTCATCGTGGGAGCGTGAGGTTTTTTGCCATAATCTTAGGTGTTATTATTTTGTAGGTGTATTTTCGTCCAAGGAGAGGACGGCGGAAATTTGCATCCACAAATTGGTGCTTTCATTGAGAGTTTGATTCACATGTTCGAAGAAGACTCTTGCATTCAAAGTTTCTCCATTTCTCGTTCATGCGTAGATTTTTCGTACGTTCTTATTCCTAGAATTTTTTAATTCTTTGAATAAATGTAAAAGAGAAGTACAACAACGAGAAATTTGAAAACCACGATGAACGGAACTTCATATGTTTAAAGATCTGGATCCAATGATGGAGGACATAATGTAGCCCCACCACGATGATCAACGAAGCTCAACGCGATGACAAATGGAGCGGCACCACCCCCACGGGGCACCACCGTGGCTATGCCAATGGTAACCACCACGACACCAACCATCGTGACAGCTCATGGCGAGACCTAAGCCCACGGTGAAGGCGTCACCTTGCAGTCGCAAGCCCAGACCCATGCTACCTTGTACCAGTGAGCCTAGGCCCGCGCCACAAAGGAGCCTAGCACAAGCTGGCTCAAATTGCAGCTGCAATTGCCTAAGATCTACAAGCCCAAAGGGCTCTGTAAAGCCCAAGTTGCGCTGAAATGAGGAGAGGTTTAGCGTACGCGTGCTCCAGTGGCTCAATCCACACCAGCGGTCCGACCCGTTCTGGAGACCCGCCCCGTATTTGAGGTCCAACCCGTGATCTACCTAGCACCCCAAACCAGTCTATGATTGGTTCAACAGTCTCGACTTCATATTTCTAGACCGACGATTGAACTGGGGGTATTTTCACCCTATTTTTTCGCGAATTTGACATATCTCAACTTAAATTTCATGCCCGGAGTCCATTACACTTCCACTACTCAAAGAGACGCATACAGTCTAAGCCATTCCAACGTAAATGGCAAACAACACTTGTCTCGACAAGTCATAGAGTTGACAAGCGCCCTCACTCAATAGACGACCTTGGTGAATCAGCTCTTGCAGTGCACCGAGATGCAGCGTGCTCCAAACAAGATGTCGCGAAGTAGGATAAGGGAAAATGACGAACCTCTTCAGCAACGTCCCGGTAGGTAGCCTTTAGACCAGCCACGAACAGCGTTCTGGTAGTGTACACTCCCGACTGGGCCTCCGAGATAACGTATACTCTCGTCTTAGTTCACGGATGAGCGTGCACTCTCAGTTAGGCCCACAGATGAGTATACATTCACGGTTATGGCCATACTCCGATAATTAACATGAGCAACCTTCCATATGAAGTGTTCATTTGTGGCTAGGGCCGCAAGGAGCATCATCCACCTTACATCGAAGTAGGCAGCATGACAGACGGAGAGAAACAGTCACTCAATCCTGCTTAAGTTCAACTGGTAGCTTGCGAGTAACCCGCTCCCCTGTTAGGAACGTATTATATGCACCGCAGCCGCGACATAGACGAGTTGAGCACATAAAAGAATAGTCTAGACCAACAAGTCATAATCGGGGGCAGTTGAGAGCTTCGATACCCCAGCAAAGGCAAATCCAATAAGAATTAGAGAGGCTCCTAACTAAGCGATTGCATTTCTAAAGCAACGAAGTCATTGACGAAACGCTTCGACAAGACATGACCCACATAAGCAAGTCACCCTTCACGGACGACATTGAGCAGATAGAGCCTTTAGCCAGGAGTTGGCTCGGCATGGGCCAAGGAGGATTCGTGGCAGGGGTCACTGTTTGGGCTGTTTGGCTTGGCTAAAGCCAAAGGTAACTTGTGCGGTTAGGGTCGCGGATTGTGGCGCTGGGGCGCAGTGCTAAGTGAGCCACATGGCTCATGTCCTTTGGGCTCTTAGACCTTACTCGGGCTAGGCTGGCGACTGAAAGAAATGAAGAGGTCGTGGGCCTCATGGCCTCATGGGTTGCTAGAATGCTGGGCATGCAGGCCTCCTGCCTGCTAGAATGTAGAGTTAATCTCCTTTGCCGAGTCTCGTGAATGGCGTTGATTGCTTAGTTCTCTTCGTCAGAAGTAAGGTGGACTACTCCCAAATATGAGACAAAGAGGATCAAGGCGGATGCATTGGCTCATCTGATCGTTGTCGTGAAGCTTACTATGAATAAAGGTGGAAAGAAGAAATCTTCCTCACCTACTCAAGAGATGTCGGTTGAGAAAAAATTGAAGACTTCCTCTACTACTCATGATGATATGTCTGCTGTCGAGAGGCCTGTGATTGGCATGACTTCTTCCAATGGGAAGAAAAATGAGGCTGCTAGATTTGTGCATGTGGCGCCTTCCATGTTGAGAATGGCTAGTATAATTGTTAATAAGATTGCTCAGCGTAAAGGTTTTATTATGCCCCCATTGCCGAAGTCTGTACTAGGACGTTCGTTGGGAGCCAAGTCTAGTTCACCTTTGGAGATACTTGCTATTATGAAGAGTGGTAAGGTGGACTCTGCTGCTAAAGTGGCGCCAAGGCTCACTCCCTTTGCTGCTGAGACTGATTCGCCTGTTAGGAAGGAAGATATTGCTCGCGTGGGCAACTGTGAGAAATCCACTAAGCCTGCTTCTGGGGAGGCTGCTGAGATCTGTGTGCTTTTAAAACTAGATCTGCTTGAAGTCATGGACGCTTGTGCCAAGTTTGTTGATAACGGTACAAAGGTTGTCCAAGTTCCTTTGCGAAGCATACGACCCAATATAGAAGGACTGCTCTACTTGCTATGATGCATATATAGCAAGGCTGTCAAGGAGGTGGCGAAGATTGTGGCAGCTGAATCTTATTCCTCAGTCGAGGAGAACAAGAGGTTGGATTCTGAGCTTGTTGCTTTGAAGGGGTCTAATATTTCTGCCCATACTTCTATGCAGCTTGAGACTGCTCGCCACGAGATCATTGACTTGAAGACTAGGCTTGACGCGATCCAAGTTAAGTATGAAAGTGCAGAGAAGGAGATTGAATGTTACATACTTCAGATTCAAGATCTTAAGTTTGCAATTTCTGAGCTTCGTTTCGCTGCTTATGCAAATGATGAAGAGTTGATTACTGCTTATGCTAAGAAGGAAGTGGATGAGCTGCAGCGCGTTCGTGTTAGGGCTGGTTTGGTATTGCTGTGCTTTAAAAAAAAACTGCTGTGAGAATAAGCGGCTGTGAAATAAATCAGCAGAGCGTTTGGTAAATTTTTTTGTAAAAGTGTTTTTGAAAAAGAAAAGCAGTCTGATAGTGGGTCTTTTCATTAAAGGAGAACTGTAGCTCCGTGTGCTTTGAAAAAAAGCCAGTTTTCCAAAGCTACAAATAGCAGCTTCAGCTTTTTCCTTTGATTTCAACTTATTCTCACAGCAGCTTCCAAAATAAGCCTTTTTTTTCAGTTTACCAAACACCTAAAACCCTCACAGCTTTTTTTCATGGGTGTTTTTTTTTTAAGCACCTCACTCCCAAACCACCCCTTAGTCTACTTGAGAAGAATAAGCAGCTGAAGGGTAAGAATGATGGACTTGAGGTTTTGAGACATTCTTTATTTCTCCGGAAGACTTGCTTACTTTTACTTTTGAGGCTTCCATTAGTGAAGTAGTTGGTGAAGTTAGTGACCAGGCTGGGGCAGCCAGGGGTGAAGCGCCGGATGATGCCGCTGCTAAGAGCGTTACGGCTGCTGAAAGTATGGCGACCGAGTAGTCGTGGGATGTCCAAGCTGTTGTAGTGTAGTAGTTTAGGTAGCCTTTAGGATTTTCTTTGTTTTTCGTTGTAGCTCTTGTTTTACTTGAACTCATTCGGCCTTTGCTAGTTGTTTATAAACATGTTTTCCTTCGCTTCTTTTGTTCATGCCTTAACCTTTAGACTTAATAGACCAGTGGCAGGTATGCTACTTTTTTATAAGCAGACGAGCTCGTGTAGTCTGTGCAGCCGTAGGTGTTGGTGTAGAACTTTGCTAAGTTGTTAGCCATAAGGTTAGCAGCCGGATGCCTTACTTACAGAAGTAGACAAGTCCGCGTAACCACTAACCTGTTAACCTTGACTTTCTCCAATTCCGTAGGTTGCGTAGCAAGTATCACAACACTTTAGGACTTGGTGTAGGTTGTTCCGCGCTTGGCAGAGGTGAAGCTTATCGACTACGTAGCATGTTGGCAGTGGATAAAACTTCGTATATGCGCGCTAGCTTGTTTAACCTTTCACAAGAATGTGCGGTTGTATAAGTCTAGCCTGGCTTTACTGCTCGAAGGGCAAGCCGTAGGCAGTCTTCCGAATCCGTAGGCTACCTTAGTGCACTTGGTATCAGCTTTAGGGTTCCAGGGCAGCCGTCTGTAGGGTGTACTGCGTAATGTGCCCCCTCCGTCTCTAGGGCCCGGTTCCCCACGGATTAGGCCAAGAGACCTAAAATCCTTCAGTTAGCTAAGCCTTGAAAAAGACCATTATGGCTACTTCTAGGAATCCCAGCGCAAGCCATCGTGCATCTAGTTATACTAGGGCAACCAGGCTCATCCACGTCTGGATATTCGGAGTGTAAAGTTTATCCTCCCGTCTTGGAGAGCTGACTCATATGGGTGTCGGGGAATTGATTTACCCTCTCGCACTGGAGAGCAATTAGTTTACCCTCTCGCACTGGAGAGCATGGTTGGTCCATCGGGGGGCGCAATTCCTGCGATGAGTCCTTAAGAAGGGCATAGTCTTCTTTTGAAGTGCAGGAATGATCAGTTGTTGTAAGCATGCAGCTGAGCCAAGTTGTGATTACTTCTGAATTCCTCATTGAATAACGAGTGAAACGAACGAGAACTTAGCTATAAGGTAGGAACTGCATAACAACTAGATAGTCTTTAGCTTGTGAGGTGGTGCCCGTCGAGCTTCTTGAGTTTTCAGGCTTTGATGTAGCGGGAGGTCACACATAGTACTTCTTTAGATCGTAGGCGCTCCACTGCTTTTCGATCTTTTTATCGTTTCATGGTGGTGAGGTGTAATTACTCTTGCCGCCTACTTTGCTGATTTTGTTTGGACCTTCCCAGATGAGATCCATCTTTTTGAAGCCTTCTCTGCGAGCATTGATGAGGGCTTTTCTTAAGACTAGATCTTCAGGCTAGAATTGTCGGATCTTGGCCCTTTTGTTGTAGCTGGAGAGGAACTACTGCTGGTAGGCTGTGATGCGGGTGATAGTCTGCTTGCATTTCTCCTCTGCCTGATCTAAGCTTATGGCCATCTTATTTCAGTTGCTTGTCATTTGGTGGTGCGATATGCCCATATACATCTAGGGAGTTCGTGTGGCCATTTTCTTTTCTTGTTGGTGAGGATTTCGTGTGGCAGTCGAGGATTATCTTGGTGGATGTTTTGGCCCGCCTATTGCCTTGAGGATATCTTGACGTAGACATGTGCTGCTTGATGCTATATTTTTGGAAGAAAAAATCAGCAAATGATGTTCTTCCATATGAAGCGCTCTATATCCATCTGAATCATGATCGTCATGGGCTCCGTTTCTACCTATTTGGTGAAGTAATCGGTTGCCATGATCATCATGCCTTTGCCCCTAGTAGTCTGGCTGGTGATTAGCTAGGATTCAGAATGAATTGAAAGCTTTTTCACCGCCAAGTCTTTTGTCATTCGAAGGCCTGCTAGTAGGGCTTCGTACTCTGCTTCATTGTTAGATGCTTTGAAACCTAGAATGATCGCCCATTCGGGCATCGAACCACCTGGGGTGACAAGGACCACGTCTGCTCTTGAATCTTTGTAGTTAGATGTGCCGTTGACGTGTAAATGTCAGAAGTCTCCATCGGGTGAAGCAGGCGCGACTAGAGTGTGCTCTGCTACTTTCGGGGCATCGTTGGCCCACTCTGTTGCGTCACCTAGGCTAGGTGTGAAGGCGCAGTAGGGAGCTGTGGAGATTGGGCCATGTCACATGCAGTAGGAAATGCTCAACTGCCGGTATTGGGCTAATCTAGAGTTGAATCATTGAGCAAGGGTCGGCTAGGGCCATGTGGTGTACAGCAGGAAGTGGTACTCAACTGCCGGTACATGTTGCTTCTATGTAGAATCCTTTAGGGTGATGAGGACAAAACTTGCTTCCGAGTGTGTCCTTCCAATGTTCATCTACCCTTGGCGTGTCTTTTGGGTCGAGTTGTTGCGTTTGTCAGAAAACTTTGCATCCGCCAGGGTCTACGCCTTTATAGTCGCGCGTCTAGACTGGGCGGAATAGTACGTCATAAGGATGACTGCATGCGTTTGAAAGTAAAACTTGAGCTTCTAGGTTGCAATAACTATAGCCAAAGTTAGCTTTTGAATTTCTGATAACATAAATGAGAGCTTTTAAACTGTGGAATACAACTGATAGCATCAATGAGAGCTTTTAAACTGTGGAATACAGGTAGTCGGGCCCCCAGCTCTTCTCGTATGATGGTAGAGCTTATTTCTGCTTCAGATGCGACTACTCGTCCAGTCAGACTTTGAATCTCTTTCAGAGTAGTGGGGAACTTCATATTCAAGAGCATGCTTTTCTGCCAGAATGAAAGAGTCTGCCAGAGTTAGATCTTCTTTCATTATTAGTTTTCCAAACAGTGGGTGGTTTACTGGAAGTCCTTTTTGGAAGGCTGCTCTAGTTATCGAGTCGTTGCATTTGACTATCCTTGCCTTCTCTACTTTGAACCTTCTCACATAGTCGTGAAGCGACTCCTTTGGGTTCTTCTTGGCGTCGAACAAATGGTCGAACTTCTTTTTGATCGAGCGACATGATGAATATTCTTTGGTGAAAACCAAAGAAAGTTCGTAGAAATTCCTGATGGATTATAGCGACAGGGTGTAAAACTAATCTTGCGCCTTGCCTTGTAAGGTGGTGGCGAATATCTTGCACATGAGATCATCGTTGTTTCGATAGAGGATCATTGCGCTTTGGTAGTGCTTTAAGTGTCTCTCCGGGTCGTCATCCTTTTTGAAAGATATGAAATGTGGCATGCTGAACTCGAGTGGAGGCTCTGCCTGCTTGATCCCATCTGTGAAGGGTGACCTGCTTATGTTGGTTATCTTCCGTCGTAGTGCCTCGTCAATGACCTCGTTGCGTTAGAAAGTGCGCAATCGCTTAGTTAAGAGTCTATCTACTTCTTCATGAATTTGCTTTTGTTGAGGTAGTGGACCTTTCGACCGCCCCCAACCGTGACTTGCTGGTCTAGGCTACTTTTCCATGTGTTTGGCTTGTCTATGCTGAGAATGTTGTGCGTGTAGCGCGTTCCTAGCAGGCAAGCGAGTTCTTCGCAGGCTGCCGGTTGAACTTGAGCAGTATTGAGTGACTGTTTTTCTCCGTCCGTCGTGCTGCCTACTCCGATGTGAGGTGGATGATGCTTCTTGCGGGCTTAGCTACGAATGAACATTTCACCTGAAAGGTTGCTCATGTTAACTATCGGAGTGTGACCCCAACCGTGAATGTATGTTCGTCCGTGTGCCTAATCGAGAGTGCACGCTCCTCCGCGCACTAAGACGGGAGTATACGTTATCTCGAGGGCCCAATCAAGAATGTACACTGCTCGAACGCTTAGTTCGTAGCTGATCGAGTGGCTGCTTATCGAGACGCTGCTGGAGAGGTTCTTCGTCTACCCTTGTCCTACTTCGGGAGACCTTGTCTGGGGCACGTTGCATCTTGGTGCGCTGCAAGAGCTGGTTCACCAAAGTCGCTTGCTGTGCAAGGGCGCTCGTCAACTCTATGACTTGTTGAGATAAGTGTTGTTCGCCACTTGGATTGGAAGAGCTTGGAATGAATGTGCCTCATTAGGCAGTGGAAGGGTGGTAGACTCTGGGCACGAGATTTGAGTTGGGAAATGTCAAATCTGTGAAAAAATGTGGTGAGAATGCCCTCGGCTCAATGGTAGGTCTAGATAGTTGATATAGTCTTAGGTCGACTTGGGCTGCTTGGAAAGCCACGGGAGCAGACTGGGCCGCGGGAGCAGGCTGGGCTACAGGGGTGGGCTGCTCGACGGGAGTAGGCTGCTCAGTGCGTGATGCATGCGAATGCAAGGCTTGGGCTCGGACCCGTGCAAGCTTGGATGGCACGGCTTAGGCCATGGTGGAACCTCGTAGTGGTGGTACCACTCCGCCTATGACCACATTTGGCCTCGTGGATCGCCGCGGTCCCATTTCTTGAGTATTAGAATTTTCACTTGTGGAATTTTCTAAATTTCTAGCCATCATATTTTTCTTATACGTTTTATCAAAGAACCTTTGCAAATAAAAAGTTCTAATAATAAGAACGTATGAAAAATATTCAAATGGACTAGAAAATAGAGAAAAACCTTTTTATGCGAGAGTCTTCTACGAGTATGGATCTCAACTCTCAATGAAAGCACCAATTTGTGGATGCAAATTTCTTCCTCATTGATCTTGGACAAAATTGCACCTACAAAACAAATAACACCTTAGGTCAAGGCCAAGAGCCTCACGCGCCCACGATGAATGGTGGGGGGGGCTTTGGCCGAAGAACCTCCGATGCCAAAGTTAGAATTTTGAGAGAAAAGTGTTTGAGAGCTTTGGAGAATTTTAGCAAGAGTGAGGACTTCGGTTTTTTGTGAGAATGGGAGCCTATTTATAGGGATAGGGTTCTTGATTTAGGTTGAATTTAGGAGTTATTTGGTGATTCAATTAGCAATTAATATATTAATTGGCTAATTATCATAATAAAAGAAATATTTTGGGAGGTTTTTGGAGGTTATGGAATGAGGATGGATGAGACAAATTTGAACTTGTTACCTATTTTGGGTACTCCTAATTTGGTTGATGGATGATTCTCCACTGCTCGCATGTAGGAGACCCGGTATGCCTCGAGGGTAAATTTATCATCTTCACCCAAAAATCCACGTGTCGCTTTGTGATTGTTTTTGGCTTCACACAGATCATATAAACCAGTTAATATTTCATTATATGCAAAACACATCGCTTAATTGTACTGATTTTTTTGGTGTTGCGGTACTTAGATGATAAGATAATGCAGAAGTGCCTTCATGGGGTGGCGCCCGATGTGGGTTTTGATAAACTTCTCTCCATTGAAGAACTTGCTGATGCCTCCAATGGATATGTCATTAACGACACCTGTGTGTTTGGAGTGGAGGTCTTTGTTTGTCAAGAAAGAAGAGCAGGCTACGGGAGGTCCATATCAATGACCAATAATGCTGCGAAGTACACGCATGTTTGGAAGATTGAGAAATTTTCAATGTTAAAAGATGGATATTATTGCTCCAAACCATTCACCGCAGCGAACCAGAGATGGTAAACTAAGCATGCATTTTTTTTTAAGATAAAAACTACTATCTACTTTCTTCTCTCCCTCACCAGGAACGAAAGGAGATCGACACTTGCAGTTTCAATTATATATTTAGATTGATATATGAAACTTAATGCATCTTGTATTAAACCTGTATGTGATTTGGAGTTTTACTTTACACTAATTTGTTGGCTATTGCAGGGAGATACATATATATCCCAAGGGAGATGGTGCTTCAAAGGGTACTCATCTTGCACTTTACTTAACATTGGCTGAAGCAGAAAAGCTACAACCTCAGTGGCGGAGCCAGGATTTCGGGTTAGGAGGGGCCTCTCACAAATATTAAAAAAAAATTAAATCGATAGTAGTTACAAAACTGTTAACCAAAACATCATAGTATATATATGAAAAGTAACCAAAACATCATAGTATATATATGAAAAGGATCATATTGGAGAGTTTCCGAGTTAATTTCCATAGAATAGAATCCACACAAGTTTGTTTTGAACTACTTTCATTGTTTTTTGGACTCTTTGGAGACGGTTCTAATATCTCAGGTTGTGTTTTTCTTTTGAAATATCTTTCCATAACTGAAAAGTAAAAAAACATAGACTCACTAACTTTAAATTAAAAGAAATATGAACATATATGCTAATTTTACAAACTAAAACAAATTAGGCAATAGTTAAGAGAAATTGCAAGACATCAATTTAATCATAATTTATAAACAAAAAATTGTAACAGGAATTGAGAGTAAAATACATACTTTGGGTTGTTGACCGATTAACTAAACTTCAATGTCTTTTTTATGGAATGGTGGAATAATTGAATTCTTTAATCTGCAAAAAAAAATATTATTTGTTAAATTAATTTACAATTGTAGATGACAACATATATGAATTAGCAAATTGTAAAAAAAAAATTGAAAATGACAACTATGGAGATTCGAAGTTCATACTCTTGAGGATCATGGAAATTGAAGACTGATAAATTGATAGACTGGTTGAAGACTGTGACATGCTATAGATGAGAGAAGCAGTGTACGGCTTGTGTACCACGGGAGGGATCAGACTGAGAGAAGCAGTGTTCTGACTATTTTTTTCAAACTAGCAGCAGAGCAACAGTCGGCTAGAATTAGAGAATAATAAAATACTAATTTTTAGTATTGGGAAAATGAATGGAAGATGAAGTGTTGGAAGTTGGAATAGGTTATAGGTAGGCTTTAGGGTTATTTAAAGAGGGCCGGATATTCTTAAAATATTTAAAGAGGGCCGGATAGTTTGTCTAGGAAATAGGAATGATTTAACTGAAAATAATAAAATAATAAGTAGTACTAATTTTTAGTTATAAACAAAAGCAGGATGGGCCTAGGACTACTGTGGTCCTATGGTCCCTCCGCCCCTGTACAACCTGGCACCCAAATCCTTACAAAGTTAACCTTTCGCATTGTAGATCAAATGCATCACAAGCATCATTATTGTCGACCAGGTAAAGAGTGTCTCTATTAATGCGTTTTATGTTATATGTAATGTAACCACACACATACGTATAGTCTCCTTTCGTTGAAGATGATTTTTTTTTTTTAATCTCAATGATACAGGAGAATTTTAAGAAAATAAAAAGTTACACATATATTAACTATAAAAAAAATTAAAAATACATGAAAAGAAAGGAATATAAAAACCAAGGAAGCTTCGATGCACACTTTTCAATTATTCGAACCTTGAAATAGAGTGCAGCAATTACTAAAATGAAAACTAATGAAAAGAGCTTGAAAACTTTGAGTTTTAATGATAAGGACAAAATAAAGGGTAAAGTGAATAGTACCAGGATTGACTTTTTAATGTAAAAATGTGGTTTTTCGTTAAAGTGAACAGTACCGGGAGCTTTTCGTTAAAGTTCCCTAAAAACTGGTAGGTAATTTTTGGTTCAACGCTTCCCAAAGGAGTTGGGGTTGGTCGTAATTCATCACACTAGCCACTTTGAATGAGGTGCACAATGGATTTTTGATCAACAATACTTGCATAGTGGAGGCAGACATCACCGTCGTTGCAATTGCTAAAGCACTATAGTCAGCTTGCTGTAAAACTAAAACTCGATCTGGGGATGTATTCATGCTATTATTTTGATGGCATTGGTCGACAATGACTTGAAATTATTCATCATTCTTAATAAATGTGAATGGGGAAAAAAAACCTTTAATGTTATCATTTTGATGTCACTTGCTCAAAGACTTCATCATTCTTAACAAATATGATTGGAAAGAAAAAAAAATTACATCTAATGTTTTTATTTTGATATCACTTCTCAACGGTGACTTCAATTTATCCATCATTTTGCTTGTGGTCCAATATCCTAGTGAATAAGATGTTGGGTTTCTACCTATGCGTTCCATGTTCGAACTCCCCCTCCTCTAAATAATTGTAATAATTTCGAACTCTCCCAGTAAAATTAAGTTGGTTTTGTTGTAGTTGTAAGTTTGAAATAAACTACTAAACAACTCACGAAAAGAAAACAAAAGGAATTTTGATATGCTTATACAGTAATGTTAGGAAGACTAAATTTGTAGACAAGACTTGGTAAACTAAATGACATTGTGGGAGCCAAAAATTACTCCTCCACTAACCAAGTCACTAGAACAACAAACATGGGGAGTGGAACTACAATCAAGCAACCTGATATCCACTTTATGGAACATGAAGAAATAGAAGGAAAATGAGACTTGGAGCCCAAGACTTGAATGCCTATAAAAGGCTAATAATCCCACCAGCGTAAGGGGGTGGAAAAGAGAGAGAGGTATGAGATCGTTCTATATTTTATAAGTATCCTGAACAAACACTAACTTGAGCGTTAAAGTGTTTTTTTGCAAGTCCTCCATTCTCATTATTGACAACCGACAGTAGTGTTTAAGGCTTCTCAACGTGTTCTAGATTACTTGTTGGTGGAGAAATTGAGTACTCGAAATTTTTCGCTCCAACAGATATGAAAGTTGATGATTGGATTATTACTTAACCGCCATTAATAAACGTGCTCATTTCTATTGGTGACACATCATTTAGTTTGTAAATTTTGTTTACAAATTTAGTCCCCTAGTATTACTCATAATTATAACATGACAATATTCAAAAGAAGTTGGTGTAGCTGAGCTAGTAAGATGTATTTACTATTGAGAATGAATCTGGATGCGGGACCATGCCTGGACTTATAAGTGAGTTAGGTTATTCTCCATATAACCAATTGGTTTTATGGTAGAACCCTAACTTTATGCATGGTGTTAGAGCAAGTTGTCATACATGTGAAGTCAAAAGGTCACATGCGCTCCACCTCACCCAGTTGTGTTGTCTACGTGCCAGGCTTGAAAATTTTCCAGAAGTGAGGGGGAGTGTTGAGAATGAATCCTACATTGATGGGATGTGGGACTTTGTATGGGCTTATAAGTAAGTTCGGTTATTCTCTGCATAGTCGATTAGTTTTATGGTAGAACCCAACTTTCTTCATTTACCATGAGGTTCGGGGTTAAGTCTATTTCCACTTTAATTTCATATGTGAGGCCCCACCCGTTGTGGTGTGGTAAAGTCTGGCGATGGTCGGTGGCAGCATAATTTCGACCAAATCACCAGGGTCGGTGGTATTTTCCTGCAATGAAATATTGGTCATGTGTTGTAGGGGCGTAAATGTCAATGTAGTTATAAATGACATTATTGTAGAGAAAGGAGGTTACCAAAGTAGTTAATATTCTTCCTTAATTTTGATTATTGCAGGAAGACTTTATCCCAAGGGAAATAGTCATGCAAAGGGTACTCATCTTGCAGTTTACCTAAGATTGGTTGATGCAGAAAGACCACATTCTCGCTCCAAAATCTTTACAAAGTTTTCCTTGTGCATCGCAGATCATAAGCATTCCAAGCATTGCTTTGGGAGAGGTACATAGTGGTCCTTTTTCTGTGTAATATGTTGTGTATGGTTTCTATATATTTTGCTTTGGCTTAAATGTTATAATGGTCCCTCTGTTTTAGTCATTGGGTCAATTTAGTCCATGTGTTTTCAATTTGGCCAGTTTGATCCTTGTGTTTATTTCGTGAGCCAATTAAGGATATTTTCATCTAATATTTGTAAAAAAATTCATAAACTATTAACATTATTGATTTGATTTAAAATATTAATAAAATTTAAAAATAAAAGAAAATTTATTCTCCTCCCAACTCTCCGACTTCCTCCCACACGTTACTTCCCTCTCTCTTTTCTATGTCCTATCCTTAATAATTTTTCAAATTAGAAGTTTTTTTTTCTCTTATATGTGTTATTTCTCATTGATTTGCATTTTTTGTAAAGAGAAATGGTAATTATATCTTTTATAATTTTTCTTCTGAATTTTTTAACAGAGATTAAAGGAAATGTCACATCCCGGCCCAAGTCCACCACATCCCGGACCCGCTCCACCATCGTAGCACGATATTGTCCGCTTTGGGCTTACCATTCCCTCACGGTTTTGTTTTTGAGAACTCATGAGCAACTTCCCAGTGGGTCACCCATCCTGGGAGTGCTCTGGCCTCCTTCTCGCTTAACTTCGGAGTTCCTACAGAACCCGAAGCTAGTGAGCTCCCAAAAGGCCTCGTGCTAGATAAGGATGGGAATATAAATTTAAGGATCACTCCCCTAGGTGATGTGGGATGTCACAATCCACCCCCCTTAGGGGCCCGACGTCCTCTTCAGCCCACCACGGCCAGGGTTAGGCTCTGATACCAAACTGACACACCCCGACTGAGATCAAAGCATGCTGGCCGTCACGTGAGAGTGACGTAGCCATGTGCACAGTGCGGAAGCAATAAAGATAGAAATTATACGAATAATTAAAAACCAAATACTAAAGTGCACTATTAAACAAGAAGTGATAGGAGTTAGTTACAACAGTAAACACTCCTAATCAGAGCATAATAAGTTTAGGTGCAGTCCAGTAGGACAAGTACTAATTACACAGTACCAGGAATGTCCTACTATTATTTAGATAGGTCAGAACTGCCGACGTCCCCTAGCCACCAACAGCAAGCTTACTTAGAACTTAGAGGGGCGCAAAACAGAAAACATGAGTGGGCAAAAACAAATGTTTTACAAAACCATTTTATTTATCAACATATCTAACCCATCGCTGTAAAACATGTATAATTTTTCCCAGAATCAGAATATAAATATATACATAAATGAATATGTAAATATATCAATTCAAATCATACTTCACATAATCATAAACATATGTATGCCATGCCAAGATATAACAGAATAAGCAATTCGGGTAAGAATAATTTCATAGATATATAACATGTTAGCCGGAACCCCTGTGGTAGTCTGTATGGTTGAATTCATAGCTCAAAAGTCAATCTACCCGGAGTCACTACAATGACCTATACGGCAAAATACTACACAAGAGTCGGAACCAAATGCAAAGGTCTGTACGACGATAATGGTTGTAATATAATCATGCTCACTACTACTCTCACATAATAACCAGGCAATAAATCGCTAGTCACCTACGAGTCGGAACCATAAATAAGGTATATACGACAAGACTGTGCACCTAAATTGGATCCAATGTGAGCATATGGTGCGGGAGGTGACATAATAAACAGGCCTGTATCATATCTCTAGCTAAATCACAATCACCCTAGGTGCAGTTTTATGAGCTCAACATTATTCAATCACATATCATATATCACATCATCGATGATTCACATAACCAAACATAACTTACTTGCACTTACCTGTGCCTCCACAACACCACATTTATACATATAAAGCATCACATACCAATTCATGTATGAAATATAATTGCATATGCATGGCATTTATGGCATATTATCATTCAAACGTATTTTTCTAGGAAAATATCAAGTATATAAATATTTACTGAAAACCAAAAACCCACTCACTGGTATGTCAAAGGGTCATAGCCCCCGAGTCGCCCGTGGATATGCTCGTCCTCGGGATAAGCCTCACCTATATGCGAATTAACTATAAAAACGTTATTTTGAAGCACATAGGCGAAACTAGCTAATAACTTCTTATACAATGCTCAATTTGGGTATATGAATATACCAACATGATCTACACAACTCCACGAACATCCCCATATTTTTAGAATATTTTTCCGACCACTCACGGGCCGGCGAGTGCACGGCAAGACGCGCCGCCACGCGCAGGGAATCCTATGGATTCCCTAACTGCCATTAGGAATATTCCTCGGAATATTCCGTTAAAACTCAACGGTAACCGTCAATCCTAACTGACGACGTTACCATATTCCGTCAAAATAGCAAATTGTCACATCCCGGCCCAGGTCCACCACATCCCGGGCCCGCTTTACCACTGTAGCACGATATTGTCCGCTTTGGGCTTACCATTCCCTCACAGTTTTATTTTTTGAAACTCACAAGCAACTTCCCAGTGGGTCACCCATCATGGGAGTGCTCTCACCTCCCTCTCGCTTAACTTCAGAGTTCCGACGGAACCCGAAGCCAGTGAGCTCCCAAAAGGCCTCGTGCTAAGTAGGGATGATAATATACATTTAAGGATCACTCCCCTGGGCGATGTGGGATGTCACAATCCACCCCCCTTAGGGGTCCGACGTCCTTGTCGGCACACCACGGCCAGGGTTAGGCTCTGATACCATTTGTTACATCTCGGCCAGGGTCCACCACATCCCGGGCCCGCTCCACCATCGTAGCACGATATTGTCCGCTTTGGGCTTACCATTCCCTCACAGTTTTGTTTTTGGGAACTCACGAGCAACTTCCCAATGGGTCATCCATCCTGGGAATGCTCTGGCCTCCTTCTCGCTTAACTTTAGAGTTCCTACGGAACCCGAAGCCAATGAGCTCCCAAAATGTCTCGTGCTAGGTAGGGATGGGAATATACATTTAAGGATCACTCCCCTAGGCGATGTGGGATGTCACAGAAATGTCCTTAGTTGGCTAATACAGAAAAACACAAGAACTAAATTGGCCAAATTGAAAACACGGGGACTAAATTGACCATATGGCTATAACACAAGGACAATTTTAGCATTTAAGCTTTTTGCTTTTTATATTTCAATATCTACACTTCTCAATGGAACTGCAAAATTGGGAACAAACGATTTGATTTTCCTCTTGAAGCTACTCACAGGTTCAGCGCTTTTGGTCCGGATTGGGAGTTCCCAACTTACATCACAGTGATCAGTTTTGATCAGGCAGACGAGGGGATTTTGATGAACGATATTTGCATAGTGGATGCAAAGGTCACAGTCCTTGGAACTACTAAATTAAAGCACCATAGTCAGCTTGCCATAATTAAAATTTGATCCGTGGGATGTATTTGCTTCTGAGTTTTAACCTTCTTTTGTGAACAAATACCAGCGTTACCATATTATAAAGATTTCTCTAAAACCCCTGCGGCAACTTTCTCATCTAATATTTCTTTTGGTTAAAAAATAAGTGATTGTGGTGCTTGATGTAAGGTTGTTTAGGTTTCTCACCTTAATGTTGCTTAATTGTGCTTGAAATGTAGGGGTGTGAAAACACCGTTTGGATCATGGGCGCACTTATTATCATCGTTACTAATTCATCTATGTCTATCGAGTATTTTCTGGCCAAGTACTTTCGGATTAAGATTCTAATGCATTTGGATTAAAGTTCAATTTTCTAAACCAACGGTAACCGACAATCGAATTCGATTTGGAGTTGGACTCCATTTAGTACAGTGCACAAATTAGCTCAGGAACACAAGGGGACTTTAGCAAATGATAGCTGCCCGGTGGAGGCAGAGAGGTAGTTACTAATTTGGCAATCAGTTAGTCAATACCTCCTGAAGCAAAGATGATATAATGAAGGTTCCTGAGACCTAGATAACGTTACCGTTCCACTCGCATGAAAATAGGTTAAGGTTCATTTAACCCTAATCTACTAAAGACTCCCAACTCAATCAAATACTAACAAGGACATTCAAAACTCACTTAGACACCGATTTTTTCTTTTTGTTTTTTGACAAATGATGGAATTTATATTAAAATTATCTAAATTGTGGGGAAAGAGGATTTGAACCCGGGAAGCAGTGACTTTAAGAGATACTATCCACCACTTGCCACTTAGACGAGGACTTAAGAACAAAAAATATATAAACACGTAACAAACTGTGTCTTATGTGTTAAACCAAAGACGTCTGCATCACCTATGCTTTCTGCTGTTGTTGGGTCCTAACTTGCCATTGCTACTGCTGTTGTCTAGTTCTGCAGGAATAAGGAGTCCTAGTCTTCATTGGAGTTTTTGTATCATGTCGAATTATAATTCTTGTATGAATTATAATTCTTGTATGAATTAGACTTGTGTTTGTTTTCTATATAAATATTAACGTGCAGCGCACGCTCTATTCATTGAGTAGAGTTTGCATGTCATTATATTCTTCTAGTTTAGTATCTTTCAGTTTGTAACCTGATCACAATTCCTGCAACGTTCGCTGGTCAATTTTTGTTGCCATGGGTCAAGGTGGTAAGATACTTTCTTTGCCTCTAATTCTTTGCGTGCGTTTCAAGCATTGTTTTGGTTTTTCGTAATTTTAGGGACTCAGATGCTTTGTTGTGTTGCCACTATTCAGTTTCAGGGATTTCAATATCATATTCAGCTTCACCTGCAACTCACTACACTTTAAAATTAGAGTCGTTTTCAATGCTAAAAGAACTTCCAGAGGATCATAGATGTGAATCGGACGAGTTTGAAGCTGGAGGATACAAATGATAGTACATATTCTTGTACATAACTGCTGATTAAACAAACCAAGTTACAAAACATTCATGTCTTGTATATTATTCTATTACTTCTGTATATATTATTCTGTAACTTGTGTATTTATGTTATGGTCATCAAAGGACTGGTGGTCTTCCCATATGGAAACAAGAAGAAAAATGTGGAACACCACATCTCTATCAACTTGGAAATGGCTCGAACAGATTCACTTCAGCCTGACTGGGAAGTAAATGTTGACTTCAGAGTGTATTTGCTTGATCAGGAAAAGGGAACCTACTGTTAACAGAGCTAAGAAAACTTAGAGAGAGAGTATATTTGAGAGAGAAGAGAGAGAGATGGAAACAATCTTTCACTTTCTGCTATATCGAATGAATACCATCCTTTTTACAGTATAAATACCTCACATATAACTAACTTCTAACATAAAGACCTGAATAACAAGCTGACACATGGCACTCTTTTACAATTGACACTTGTCACAATCTAACCAACCTTTACACTCTAACATTCCCCCTCAATCTTATACCTAGAACAACCAAGCATAAGATTGGAACAGTGACTAGTGAACAAAGGAGAACACAACCCTTTAGTGAATATGTCTGCATACTGTTCTGCAGAAGCAACAAACTAGAGAGAAATGGTTCCTTGCTGAACACGTTCACGCACAAAATGACAATAAACTTCAAGATGTTTTGCTTTAGAATGCAACACAGGATTTATGGCTAATGCCATGGCAGAAATATTATCACAGTGCAGTAAAGGAGGAGAAGAATTGTCAATGTGCAAATCTTTTAAAAGTTGCTGCAACCAACCCACTTCTGCAGTTGTTGTCGCCATGGCCCTGTACTCGGCCTCTGTTGATGATCGACTAACAATGTGCTGCTTTTTAGAGCCAAGAAATAGGATTGGAGCCAAGAAATACCACAAACCTCGTAGTGGACCTTCGATCATTAGGATCACCTGCCCAATCAGCATCGGTTTATGTTTTCAATGCTAATGAACCAAGTCAAAAACATATACCCCATCCCAAGGTACCTCTAAGATATCTCAAAATCTGCTTGACAGCAACAAAGTGAGATTCCAGAGGTGAATGCATGAATTGACACACCTGATTCACAGAATAAGTAATGTCTGGTCGAGTAAACATTAAGTATTGTAATGCCCCGACAACACTTCTATAATTGGTGGGATCTGAGTAAGAAAAACTGCCATGATTCAGCAGTTTTTTATTGGGATCACAAGGAGTGACACATGGCTTGCATTGCAGCATGTCTGTTTTATGCAGTAAATCTTGTACATACTTAGACTGATGAACAAACAAGCCTTGATCTTGATATTCAATTTGTAAGCCAAGAAAATAATGAAGAACCCCTAAATCCTTCATATCAAACTCAGTTGTCAACTGAGAGACTATAGATTGAACAGAATCTGTACTATCACCTGTAAGGATGATATCATCCACATATAATAACAACACACCCATATGTTTTCCATCATGCCTGACAAACAAAGAAGGATCAGCATAAGATGATTTGAAACTCAAAGAGATTAGGAAGGTGGTGAACCTGTCATTCCATGCTCGGGGAGCTTGCTTTAGCCCATACAAGGACCTTTCTAGCTTACACACATGGTGAGGATAATCCTTGTCAATAAATCCCTGAGATTGTGCCATGTAAACTTCCTCTTCAAGAAAACCATGCAAAAATGCATTCTTAACATCTAACTGCTTGAGTTTCCAACCATAAGCGGCAGCCAAAGATAATAATAACCTCACTGTAGTTGGCTTGACCAAGAGGCTGAATGTTACATAGTAGTCCAAGCCATCTTCCTGAGAAAACCCATTTGCCACTAGCCGAACTTTGTGTCTTACAATTGAACTATCTGGATTCCTCTTGATTTTATATATTCATTTGCACCCAACCAGATTTTTATTCGGAGGAAGTGGGACTAGTTGCCATGTCTTCTGTTGTAGCAAATCATTCATTTCTTCCTTCATGGCAGCTTGCCACTGAACAGACTTGGAAGCAATAACAAAAGACTTTGGTTCTGTGTTAGACTCAGCCTTGCCAACAACATAAGCTTGTTTCTTCTTAAAGATCCCAGACTTAGACCTAGTTTGCATAGGATGTAAGTGTTGACAGTAGTAACAGCTGGCAATGCCACATCAGCTTAGCTAATAGACTATTGGTGGTTATGTTGGTTAGAGGTGTTATAACTAACTGATACAGTTACTGATGTAAATCGTGCAAACTATATAAGATGATATTGGATTACTGTAATCTTCAATTCAGATCAATACAAAAGTTTCTTTCTCTAAACATTCATTCTCTCTCTAGAACTCTTCTTTTTTCTTCTTTTCTTATTTGAGTATTCACTGCAGATCAGGATTTCAGTATACATTAACATGGTATCAGAGCCGTGTACGTGGCTATAGTCTTCTGCTCATGGTGGCTATCATTGCCGGAGATCTTTCTTGGTGACTTCGTGTAGTTTAATCAGTGTTGTGCGTTCAGTCGGAGGCTTGGTATTTCTTGCAAGTACAGTATGTTTTCTGCACTCTATCTGTTTGTGAAAATGTCTCAAGGTTTTTTCTTCTGGGTTTGTTGAGTTTTTTGTGCGAAAGTAAAAAAGGCCGATGCCATCTTTCTACAATCTTGATTTGAGATATAAGGCCGAAGCCATTATCTCGGTGTAAACTCCATAAGGCCGATTGCCGGAGTGTAGTTCTTGTGCAATTCTGTTCTCTTTCTTCATTAAAGGCCGATTGCCGAAGAGAGGTGTATTTCTTGATATCTGTGATTCTATATCTTGTTGTTTGAAATCTTGGGTTGTATTTTTTGATAATCTTTAGTGTGTGAGGATGGCTGAATCTAATGTTAGAATTGAGAATCTGTTAGGGATGTTGACAGTAAAGTTGCAAGATGATAATTTTGTGAAATGGAGTTATCAATTTTCATCTGTGTTGAGGGGGTATGATTTGTTTGACTTATTTACTGGAGAAGCACCATGTCCACCTAAGTATGTGATTGCTACAGAATCTGGGGTCACAAATGAAATTAATGCTGCTTACAAAGATTGGGTGAAAAAGGATCTAGCTTTGTTAAGTTTGCTAATTGCAACTCTTTCAGATGATGCTATGGAACATGTGATTGGGTGTAAAACATCTTATGAAGCTTGGAAATGTTTGCAAGAAAGATTTGCCTCTGTCTCAATGGTTCGTGTGAATCAACTTAAAACTGAATTGCATACTGCTCAGAAAGGTGGTGATTCGGTTGATAAATTCTTAATGAGACTAAAGGGGATAAGGGATCAATTAGTATTTGCAGGAGAAAAGGATACCGATAATGATTTCATCATTGCTGTTCTTTCTGGTTTGCCCGCTGACTTTGAGATGATTAAGACAGTCGTATTGGCCAGAGATTCTCCTATGTCTATCAAAGATTTTCGAGCACAATTGCTTGTAGCCGAAGGCAGTATTGAATCTAGAATGCATTCTTTATCTAGTTCTATGTCTGCTATGGTTGTTCAAGGTGAAGGATTACAAGGCTTTCAAGGGTATGAACATGGTGAGAGTTCCAATTCTCAGAGGTCTCAAGGTAGTCTCAGCAATGCTACATTCGGTAACAACTTTCAGAGAGGAAATGGTTTTAATGATCAATTTGGTAGTAATTTTCAGGGAGGAAATGGTTTTTCAGGAATTAGAAATGGTAATGGTAGTAGAGGTTTTCAGTCTTCACAGAAAGGAAATTTTAATAATAGAAAGTTTGGAGGTGGGAATCATAATTCCAGGTTTGCATCAGGGTTTCATAACAGAAATGGGAATAATGGTTACTCTGGGAATAATGGTTACTCTGGAAGTGGTAAGAGTGTTGCAGGTTATGAATCTACAAGTAATGGTTTCACCTCGACTAATTCATCTGCTGGCCATGGCAATTCTAAGTCCAATTGGAATGGGAATACCAACTCTAAGTACTCGGTATCACCTGAATGTCAAATATGTTCGAGAAGGGGACACACTGCACCAAACTGCTACTATAGAGCTGAGAGTGGAGGTTCACAGTCTTCTGGTTCTGTAATCTGTCAGATATGTGGAAAGAGGGGGCACATAGCTCTTGAATGCTTTCACAGGAACAACTTTGCATATCAGGGAAATCCTCCACCACCACCATCGATTGCAGCTATGACAGCTCAAGCCAATGTCACTCAAACTGAAGGATCTGGTGTTGGTTTTACTGCTGAAGAAAACTGGATATTGGATTCAGGTGCAACTCATCACATGACTGCAAATTTACATCATCTTAATCATGTTATTCCTTATACTGGTGATGGAACTATTACAATTGGGAATGGTACAGGATTGAAAGTAACACATATTGGTTCCACAAGCATTCCTCTTTCTAAACAATCTTTAATGTTAAGAAATGTGCTATGTGTACCTAAAATCACTGTGAATTTACTTTCTGTTAAGAAGTTATGCAGAGATAATGGATGTTGGTTTATATGTGATGATGTTGTCTTCTTCATACAGGACAAGGCAACAAGGACGATACTGTACACAGGGACAAGTGATGATGGGGAGCTGTTTTCAATTCCAGTCAATGTCTTTGCACAGTCTTTTGCTGCAAAGTTAGAGCACGGTGCTGGCCTTATTGGAAAGAAGATTCAAGTGTCGAGGTGGCATAAGCGGTTAGGACATCCATCAGAGGAGGTGCTTGCTGTAATGCTGAAGAAGTTTAATAATAGTGTCAAAGTAGATAGTTGTGAGTCCATATGTTCTTCTTGTATGAGTGGTAAAATGAGAAGACAGTCGTTTCTAGTAAGACAAAATACTGCTACATGTTTGTTTGAGAAAGCTCACACTGATGTATGGGGGCCATCTCCAAAGGTGTCTGTACAGGGTTATAGATACTATGTGAGCTTTGTAGATGAATATTCACGATGTTTGTGGATTTTTCCAATGAATAACAAGTCTGAAGTGTTTTCCATATTTGTTAAGTTCTGTGCTTTTATACAAACTCAATTCAGTGTTTCACTTAAGTGTTTACAAACTGATGGAGGGGGAGAGTATACAAGTAGAATGTTTGTTGATTTTTTTGATACAAAGGGTATAAAACACATGATTTCTTGTCCTTATACCCCTCAGCAAAATGGACTTGCTGAGAGGAAACACAGACATGTGGTTGAGACTGCAGTAACACTCATGACAGAAGCAAGGTTACCAGCTCAATTTTGGTTTCATGCCTGTTCACATGCTGCATTTCTAATAAACAGAATGCCATGTAAAATATTGCATATGAAATCACCATATCAGGTGTTAATTGGACAAGAACCTGATGTTCAAACTCTGAAGATTTTTGGGTCTGCAGTGTATCCATTCATGAGGCCTTATAATGCAAATAAACTTGAACCAAGAACAACTCAATGTGTATTTCTGGGATATATGATGGGATATAAGGGAGTAGTATGTTATAACATTGGTTCAGGGAAATTAATTCTTTCTAGACATGTTGTACATGATGAAGAGATATTTCCTTATCGGAATATACAAGTATCAAAGATACCACAGTCTAGTTCTTCATCTTTCCAGAATTCAAGGCCTATTGCGATTCAATTACCAAGGGATACGATTACTTCATCTCCAGTGCATCAAGATAGAGGATCTGCACAAGCTATAAAAGTCATTTCACATTTTCAAGGCTCAGATCCAGTAGCTTCAGGAAATTCTCAATCTTCAGAATCTGCAGTCAGTCAGCATTCTGATAATCCGGTTTCATCTTCTCACCATCACTTCTCAAGTCCACCAGATTCAAGGTTACCAATTTCTCAAGCAATTGTATCACATGATATTCAAGCACAGAATGGTAATGAACATTCAATGGTGACAAGGTTGAAGTCTGGTGCCATCCTAAAGAAAAATTATGCAGCCTTAATTGCAACGTTTCCAGAGTTAAACACTTTGCAGATAACAAATGATTATCCTTTTGTGGGAGGTTTCTCCTTTATTTCAGAGATTGCAGATTCATTAGAACCTACATGCTTTAGACAAGCAGCATCTATTTCACATTGGCAACATGCAATGCAAGAGGAGTATGATTCACTTTGAATTCAAGGTACTTGGAATTTAGTACCTGCACCAGTTCACAGATCAATAATAGGAAGCAAATGGGTGTATAAGGTGAAAAGAAATCCTGATGGTACTATATCAAGGTATAAAGCAAGACTAGTTGCTCAAGGATTTTCTCAAGAGCATGGTGTAGATTATTCAGATACTTTTAGTCCAGTTGTGAGACATACAACTGTAAGACTCATTCTTGTTTTGGCTGCAATGAATAAATGTGAATTGAAACAACTTGATGTCAAAAATCCATTTCTGCATGGTGAGCTACAAGAAGAAGTTTATATGAAACATCCACAAGGGTTTGTTGATTCAAGTCATCCCGATTATGTATGCAAACTCCTCAAGTCACTATATGGACTCAAACAAGCCCCAAGGGCTTGGAATTCAAAATTTACAAGCTACTTGGTGACAATGGGGTTTACTGCATCAGTATCTGATACCAGTTTGTTCATCAAAAATGATAACAATGATATCATCATACTATTGCTCTATGTTGATGATATAATATTGACTGGATCATGTGTGACTAAAGTACAACTCGTAGTTCAAGAACTCTCTTCTGTGTTTGACTTGAAGGATTTGGGGAAGTTGACATATTTCCTTGGTTTACAGATTCAATATAAACCAAATGGAGATATTTTTGTAAATCAGTCGAAATACATAAAGGATTTACTTCATAAGGCAAGTATGGATTCTTGCAAGCTTGCTAATACACCATGTAAACCACATAATCAAATGATGTGACAGAAGGAGAGTTACTTTCAGATCCTAGTTCATACAGAAGCATTGTTGGTTCTTTGCAGTATCTTACGTTTACTAGACCGGATATTGCGTTTGCTGTGAATACAGTTTGTCAACACATGCATTCACCAACTGAAGTTCATTTTGGTGCTGTAAAACGGATTCTTCGATACCTTCATGGTACGATGCAACATGGCATAGTCTATTCTTCACACTCACAGATACATCTCACGGCTTTCTCTGATTCTGATTGGGCTGCGGATCTTAATACCAGAAGATCAGTAACTGGATATATTGTTTTTCTTGGAGATAATCCTATTTCGTGGCAATCAAAGAAACAAACTTCAGTATCCAGAAGTTCTACAGAAGCTGAATACAAAGCCCTTGCCCATACCGCTGCCGATCTAGCTTGGGTTAGACACATTTTGAGGGATTTGAAGTGTGTTTTACTTCAACCACCTGTTATTAATTGTGATAACATGTCAGCTATTGCATTAAGTTCGAATCCAGTGTTTCACTCCAGAATCAAACACTTGGATACCGATTATCATTTTGTAAGGGAGAGGGTACAAAAAGGCGATCTTGCCGTAGCCTATGTTCCTACTGATGAGCAAACTGCCGATGTTCTAACAAAGGGTCTTCACAGTCCTGCATTTATCAGACATTGCTACAATCTGAAGCTTGGCACCCCAAGTTTAGATTGAGGGGGGATGTTGACAGTAGTAACAGCTGGCAATGCCACATCAGCTTAGCTAATAGACTATTGGTGGTTATGTTGGTTAGAGGTGTTATAACTAACTGATATAGTTACTGATGTAAATCGTGCAAACTATATAAGATGATATTGGATTACTGTAATCTTCAATTCAGATCAATACAAAAGTTTCTTTCTCTAAACATTCATTCTCTCTCTAGAACTCTTCTTTCTTCTTCTTTTCTTGTTTGAGTATTCACTGCAGATCAGGATTTCAGTATACATTAACAGTAAGGTATGTGGAGGAAGTGACACAAGTTGTAATGTTGAAACTTAAGATGTAGTGGTGTCTGGATGAAGCTCAAAATGTTGTGGCACAGTAGTCTCAGAATCTGGTGTTGTTGCTGTCTCAGAGCTTGTGGAGGCAGTGGAGGCAAGATCACCATGATGGAGAGGTAATGACTAAGTAACATGAGGATTTGAAGAAGATGAAGGTGGTACAAAGACATGTGGCAATGGTATAGGTATAGATGGAGTATACACAAAGGTATTTGGATGAACAGAAGTAGAAATCGAAGATGAAGGAACTGAAGATGTAAACACATGATTAGTGATGGTGTGTGGTGTAGGAAAGTGTGTTTCATCAAACAAGACATGCCTAGACACAATTAATTTGTTATTTTTGACAGAATAATAAATATATCTCTTATATTGAGCTGCATATCCCAAGAAAATGCACTTGGTGGTCTTAGGTTCCAGCTTATTTGTTTTATATGGTTGCATAGAGGGGTAGCATGCACATCCAAAGATCTTTAAGTGATCTAGCCTAGGTGGTGAATGTTATAAGGCTTCAAAAGGAGACTGCATTTTCAAGGTAGGAGTATGCATCCTATTAATAAAATAGGTGACAGTAGCACAATCATTGAAACACCCCAACCCCATTTTTATTTAAAAATTTTTTTAAAGCCTTAATTGGTGAGCCAGTGGGACCCACCTTGTTTTATCTTTTTTTTGTTTTCCGGTCTCCCTCTCTCCTCTCTCAGTTCTCTCTCTTTTTCTCACCCGAGCTCTCTTTCCCTCGTCTCTCTCCTTCTCGTCCTCCCATGAACACATACCCATCACCACACCACCCTCTCCGACGTCAACGGCGTCATCATCATCATCATCAGTTCGTTCTCTCTCTCTCTCTCTCAGTTGCTGCGAGGACAGTAAAAACCCGGACAGCTCCAACTCAG
The DNA here is from genome assembly GCF_042453785.1 of Malus domestica. Taxonomy (NCBI): domain Eukaryota; kingdom Viridiplantae; phylum Streptophyta; class Magnoliopsida; order Rosales; family Rosaceae; genus Malus; species Malus domestica. Next base: position 10,851,758 of record NC_091676.1, on the reverse strand, counting down.
ACCGCCCCTTTCGAGGCCATTTCCGGTCAAACCACGGTGAGTTGGCCAACCTGCAAGGTATCAATCTCTTCGCCTCGTCGATTAGTATAACTTTCCTTTTTATTTCACTCAATTTCGTTGAGTATTGAAGAAGTTATACTCAGTTGAATCTTACCAATGTCTAGCGACCTTCGAGGATTTCGAGGTATTTTCCGGACAAACCACGACGAGTTAGATGTCGTGTGAGGTAACATTCTCTTCATCTCTGCGAGGGCTACAACTTTCATTTTTGTCTCCCTTGATTTCGTTGAGTTTTCACAAAGTTATGGCCGTTTAAATGTTGTGCATTTTCCGGCCGATTTCCGGCTTTCTCTCCCATTGGGTCCGGCGACCCACCAAAACCCAAGCCCTTTGGGCCTTCCCTGCCAAGCCCAACCCCTTTGGTTGTAAGGCCTTTGGGCGGTGAGTGTGTGTGTGTGTGTGTGCGCTGCGTGAGTGTGTTGTGTGAGTGTGTGGTGTACGTGTGTGTGTGTGTTGTGTGCCGTGGGTGTGTGTGTGTGAGTTTGGGTTTAAGCCTAAACCACCCCTTTTCACCCTAACCCTTTTTAACCAAAAACCTTAGGACCCTAAACCTAAACCCTAATCCGGATTCAAGCCTAAAACTCGTTAGACCTAATTTGACCGTTGACCCCCGGTCAACGTTGACTTTAGGGTTGACTTTTTGGGTTTTCGTCCGGGACCCTTCTTAGGGTAATTCGACGTTTTGAATCTGTTTTCAATGTCTGTTTTCCCAAATTCAATTACTATTATATATTTTTATTTATTGGACTCTTTATGTGTGCTTAGGGACAATTATTGTGACGTTTCCGTCTTCACTAGTGGCGCAACTTTTGGCAACCAAGTACTGTGAGTGGACCCCTTCTAAAATTACATGATTTTATAGTTAATTGCATAAATGAATAGCATGCCTTACGAGTTTAGGTTTTGATTTTATGTTAAGCATGTTTATTGAATATGTTGATTTTCGTCTCGTGTTTTTGGTGAGGAATTAATTGTTGGCCTATATTGAGCTATATTTTAATATATCCTATTTTCTATAAAAACCATGAACTGGTAGACTATCTGATGGATGACGATAGGATGCTAGAACATGTTTTTGAAACCCCTCTTTATAGTATAGACGATGGATGACTTTATACTATGAAGTGGTTATTTTTTAGAGGAGTAACTATTTGTGCGTACCTAGTGGACACTATGCCGCCTGGGGCGAGGATCTGGTGTTGGCATTTAGGCCGGGAGAAATAATCCCTAGCTACGGGCTGAGGGACACGGAGCAGGCATTGGGCCGGGAGTTGGTAATCTCTGGCTATGGGCGCAGAGACCACGGAGTAAGCATTGGGCCGGGAGTTATATTTATTCAGTGATCTTACTAGTAGTACACCACGCTTACGAGACGATCTATGAGATAATTTACGTGATGATTTATATGATGTTTTTCCGCGATATGTCTTTTGAGATGTTTATGGCATGCTAAGGTTTTCAGTAAACCTATCATTTATTATGCTAGTAGTTTTCATTATATAAACTGTGAGGGTTAGTATCTTGATAACTATTTTATTATTATTATATATATATGAACTTGGTCCACTCACCTTTGTTTTGCGCCCCCATTAAGGACTTAGGATCAAGGCTCCTAATCCCGACGTCAAGACACTTCCGCAACAGCATCTTTGAATCCTCTCGATGTAGGACCCACTTCTTTATTCATTCAATTTTATCTTAATTCTTTTTAGTGATTAGGTTTAGTTGTATGCTCTGAGCACGTTCCTAAAATTTTTAATTCATTGTATTTTAAATTTCTAACTCTTATTTACTTCTTATTCTTAGCTTTTGTATCAATTAATGGCTTTCGTCATCCTCGGGTGTCGGCCAGCACGTGTCTATTTTGGTATTCAGGGAATATCAGGGTCGGGGCGTGTCAAGCATGGTACCAAAATTCAGATGGCAAAGAGGCTTGTTGAAGCAAAGTTAGAGCTGTTTCAACAATATGTCTATTTTTCAGTTTAGCTAGCCCGTTTTGCTCAGGAGTGTAAGGACAAGATTTTTGATGTAGTATGCCTTTATCTCTAAGAAAAGATTGAAAAATGTTGCTTATATACTCCCCACCACCATCACTTTGTAAAACTTTAACATGTGCAGCAAATGAAGTAGAAATAAATGTATGAAACTGCACAAAGATACCAAAGAAGGCAACTTTATTGATGATGGGAAAAATCCAAGTGTATCGAGTACATTCGTCGATAAATGACACATAATACCTATAACCCTCTATTGACAAACAAGGAGCAGGGCCCCATACATCTGTATGTAGAACCTCAAAAGGAATGATAGACTTTGATGCAAAAGTAGGAAATGGAAGTTTAGTAAACTTTCCATGTAAACAGGAACTACACATCTGAGACTGGGAATCACAACTGAAATCAATGAGAGATTTAGCAAGAGCTGCTTTGACTATTAGATAGGTAGGATGACCTAGGCGACAATGCCATAAGGTAGAAGAAACCTTTTTTCCAAGGTATACAACTAGAACTGCAAAAGCATATGAACTCCAGTCAGGCTACCTCGGGCTCTGTGAGGATAGCCTATAAATAGTTGGAAAGAAACTGTTGTTTAAACGATGTAATTAATAACCTTTGCATATGTAGTTGATTGACAATCTTTGCATATATGCAGGTCAGATATTCTTTCTCCAAGGAAACTGAGGAATTCAGGCAATCAGATAAATATTCAATGGTAAGTGAGATATAACAATTTGTTTCCAACCTAGTATCCAATTAGTTTACATCGGAGACCATTCTTTAAATACTGGAGTTATTTTCAATTTTACATGATTTTTTTTTATCTTCGTTGCTATATCCCAGTTCATTTTCTGTGCATTTAAACAAAAGCTATCCATGCCATGATATCACGTTGTGTTTCACTGTTCTACCTTGTGCTTGGTAAATTTGCCACTTCCATTCTTGCACACTTCATTTTACTCAAAAGAAAACAGAAAGACTCGCTCACGGCAGCGAGAAGAAATTCTGCGGCATGTTATTCATTTTAAATGAGCTGGAGAGCAACTAGTTCTAGACAGATTATAACCTACATAGACATCACGTTGTGTTGCACTTTGCCTTCTTCTCGGAATCAAATTTATGATTGGCAACCACTTTTCAGGTTGAAACCTTGTCTATAAGAAGTGACTCTGAAGATGAAATAGCATCTTACACTCAGGTATGTGATGAGGTTGTACAAAACCATGCGATTCATGTGGATCTAAAAGTAGGTGATGATACTCAAAAAAGAGTAAATGGATGCTAGATTGTTGCGGGTTCATTTAATAATTATGTTACATCAAAGCTGCAGATACATGGACATGCAACAAGGACAAATTAGAAATCCAATCTGAGCTGAAATGTGAAAGTCATATTCTGAAATGAGGTGATTTACACAAAGAAAACAAGGGCATGATAATGACGATCAGTGAAGACGTTGAGAGGAAGGCTTTGCAAGCTTAGCTGGACAAAATGGCTAAGGACCTTGAGGAGGTGAGGTTACTTAATAGCCACTTTCAAGAGGATTAGCTGTTACAGTTGTCTCACCAGGAACAAACCGAAACAGTCTGCGAACACGTTGAGATGGTGTCAGCGAGAACAATTTTCATTTACAGGAAGAGGTTGCTGCCCTTCAGTTTGAACTTGATGAGAACAATTCTACCATTAGTGCAAAGGGAACCAGTTTTTTTTGCTATATTTCTTGTGAATCCGTTTGATCATCATCGTTTTATTACTACTATGTTCTGCGTGTTCAACTTTTTTGTCGGTTTTGGGACATATGCTTAATGTATTCTGCTGCTTACAGGTCAGAGACAAAATTGGAGATTTCATAAAGGGCGTATTTTCTGTATTCCAGGGTACGAATGTCCAAATATGGATTACTAAACGTATAGTACAGTGTAATACTGTGATTAGCTATGTAATGATTAGTTAGGTACATGCTCTTGTTGCTGAGGAAGTTTGCATTCCTGATTTTCTTTTGCAGATTTGGATTTTAGTTTCCTGGAAATGAACCCATTTACCTTGGTTGACGGTGAACCTTGTCCATTAGATATGAGGGGGGAGCTGGATGACACTGCTGCCTTCAAGAACAATAAGTATATTTCTCTTGAAGATTTTCCATACTGTAGTTCTACCAGTTTCTAGTTAACTACTTTTGGTTTGATTTTTCCTTCTGACAATATTTGTAATACTATTCAGATGGGGCAGTGTGGAGTTTCCACTGCCTTTCGGCAGAGTCTTAAGTCCTACAGAAACGTTTATTCATTCTCTGGATGAAAAGGTAAAAACCTAACCGTTCCTTGTGCGGAAATAAATTTATGATAAATTTCAATTTTCTTTTAAGGATCAGCACTTTTTAAGAGTTGTTCAAACTAAAGTTAAACATATATATTGCAGACAAGCGCATCCTTAAAATTCACTGTGTTGAACCCAAAAGGACGCATCTGGACCATGGTAGCTGGAGGGGGTGCAAGTGTAATTTACGCTGATACTGTGAGTAGCCTGATGTATTGCAACCATATAGCAATACTGTCCCTGTAGCAGCCCTTTCAAAATTTTGGGTCTCCATTTTTGGCTTTAATTCATCGTTTCTGATTGAATGTGCACCCATAGATATTTCTCCCCTCCGTTTCTTTGAACGTTGGGAACCTTTAAATTCATACCATGGCCTGTTGTAATATTCTGGCATCTTTATGGGAATTAGGTTGGAGATTTGGGTTATGCTTCAGAACTTGGAAATTATGCAGAGTATAGTGGAGCTCCAACTGTTGCAATATGCAAGAGTTGTGATCAATGTAAGAAGCTTTTCTTATCTTACGAAAACCACTTTCTTCTCTCTTGCTCACACACACTTCCACTCGTATTTACTTCGTCTGACTACTCAAGTTGCAACCATTACATGTAGCATACACTAACTGCCAATAAAATTCTCATATATTGCAGTGTGCCACAGCTGATCCAGATGGTTGTAAAAGAGCTCTAATAATTGGAGGTGGTATAGCTAATTTCACAGACGTAGCTGCTACATTCAATGGAATTATTAGAGCCCTAAGGGAGAAGGTACCACCACATTTTGACATTCATATCATATACGATAGATAGGCCTAGTTGGTTTATTCTGTTTTGTATGCTCAAACCGTTTCTCTTTTGCGACATCAAAGGAATCCAAGCTAAAAGCGGCAAGAATGCATATATTTGTGAGAAAAGGCGGTCCAAATTATCAAACTGGTTTGGCAAAGATGAGTGCTTTGGGGGAAGAACTCGGAGTTCCTCTTGAGGTATGCGATGACTTTCTGGTTTTGACATCTGATATCAGTTGTTAACAAGCCTTTACTCTTGAAGAATGTTAAAGGGGTGAACTAAAACACAAATAGATTATAAGTTACAGGCTGCAAGCCTGACATCGTTTCTCAATGCAGGTTTATGGCCCTGAGGCAACAATGACCGAAATTTGCAAGCAAGCAATTGAGTGCATCGTGGATGAAGCTTAAGAGTTTCTTATTCGCGGCTCTTTGTATGAGTTTTCAAGCCTCGAAGTGTGTATTATGATTTGGCCAAAAAGGCAAAAAGTGTGAATTGTGAGTTTACCTTGGCAAGATGAGACCGCATAATTTCATCAGTTTTGCAATCTTTTCAACTATTGTGACTTAATGTGATGAACCATGGTAAGTGTGTTCTTGTTTTGAAAGTAAATGGTTGCATTCCTTCCTTTCCTTCCGTTTTCTGCCCCTTTGAGTATTTCAAGTTTAAACAAGTAAGAGGGAATAAGCAAAAGAAAATATTTGTCACAAAAATTATACAAATCTTTAAAGAATGAGGAAGTGAGTAATTTTTATTTTTAAACAACGATATTCTACATGTAAGGGGAGGGTGATAGTCTACTATGAGGGAAGGGGGTGGATTGGGCTAAGAGAAAATCTAGGATCCATGTGTTTATTAATTTGAATCTAAGATGTTCGAGTTTAAGACTTGTTATCGTTCAATAAAAATTAAAAAATCAAACGTTTTTTGAAATGTCATCATTCAGTTATGAATGAATGTATTTTAACTTTTTCATGTTTATTACTTTACGGAATTAATTTTTACATCCTCATTTTTCTCTCACCTTTGTGTTGGATAAATAAAAGTAAAGAATCAAATGACGAAGTTGCATTACAAGTTTTTTTTTCTTTTTTTGAAAAACTGGACATTGTATTTCAGGGCCCAAGGCCAAACAAAGACACAGAGAGGTCCACAAACTACATAAGTACAAAACAAAACAGTGGACCTGAACAGTACACACCAAAAGAGCCCAATACAAACACAGACAAAGCTATAGAACTCCCTAGAACCTTGCAATCCCCTCCGTTGTGGAAAAAGTCGAGAGCCCCCATCACAATCCGTCCAGCACTCCGACCAACCAAAGCCCCATGCATTAAGAAAAGGGAACTTTAACGAAAAGCACCCGGTACTGTTCACTTTAACGAAAAACCACATTTTTACACTAAAAAGTCAATCCTGGTACTATTCACTCTACCCTTTATTTTGTCCTTATCATTAAAACTCAAAGTTTTCAAGCCCTTTTCATTAGTTTTCCTTTAAGAAAACTAGTGCTCCAACACCGCAGAGCATCCACGCCAGCGCAAACCCATGCCCCGAACCGTCATCAAGCAGCCACCGCCCAGAAACAAAGAATCTGGTGACTCCAACAACCTGCAACAACCCCCGTGCCGATCACAACTAGAATCCACCGACGACAATGCCAATAAAGGCAAACAAAGGTGTGTACACCCGAGTAAAAACTCTGCGCACCTTCCAAAGAAAACACAACCGAGTGCTGGGAAGAAAAGAGGTTGCAAATCGGGAAAGAAAAAGCAACAAGGAAGGATGGAACCCACCCAAATTGGGACGGGAAGGAATTGGGAAAACAGAGAAAGAGGGATAAATGAGAGACATGGAAGTGGAAGGAAAACTAAGGTGAGGGTAGATAGAAACGGAAGAAGGGAGGAAGAAGAACAAGGAAGGACAACAGAGGATAGACAACGACCCTTGTCGGAGCTCGGGCTGATGGCTAAGGAGAAAAATTGACGACGAAAAAACTCACACAGAGAGGTGAGAAAAACTCTCAGAAGAGAGAACGACTCAGAGAGAGAGAGAGAGAGAGAGAGAGAGAGAGAGAACTGAACACATATATATAAAATATGAGGATTAACCACTTTTACCCTCAAATGAAAAAAGTGAAAACCGGCTTAGCCCGTCTATAACCGCCTTGTGACTCTCCCAGTCTCACTGTGCTCGTTTCCGTGAGCAATGGCGCATGGTAGTTTAGACATCGGCGCTCCAAACAGTGCGTTTAGCTCCGCTCAAATTTCCGAACACAAAGAATCGACTGGTCTGAGCTACATCGACAACGACGACAACGACGATGCCGGTGGCGTGCAAGTCACGTGCTTCAGTGAGGTCGTCAACGAAACCACCTTCCACCTCCAAATCATCCGCCTTCCCAAGCAGGTTCGTCTTCCATCCTCATCTCTCCCCTTTTTTGTTCAATTTCCTCTAGAATTTTTTGTTCAATTTAATGCTAAATTGAACTGCCCAAGTCAAAATTCGGGCAACAAAATTCGTTAAATTTGTTGGTTAGAAATTTTGAACAAATTCTTAATTGGGTACAACTTTCTCATTAATTTGAGTGGTTATATGCAAGGATTGATTGCAACCCTGCAAAATTGGGGTAATTGTTTTTTTTTTCTTGGAAAATCTAGGCATTATTTGTGGGCAAGTTTAAAACTTTGGTCAAAGTCTGAATTGGGTAGTTTTTTCTTTTCATTACTGTGAGTGTAAGCATAGAGGTCGCACTTGGTGCGATGGCAAGTGCCTTCACCCATGAGCGGTAGGTCTCGGGTTCGAAACTTGGAAGCAGCCTCTCCATAAATAGGGGTAAGGCTAGCCGACATTCACCTTTCCCAGACCCTACGTAAAGCGGAAGCCTTGTGCACTGGGTACTGTGAGTGTAAGCATGGAATGATTTGCAACTCTGCAAAAATTGGATCTTTCATTCTGCTTAGAAAAAGTAGGCGATTATTTGCATCTGTTGTTAATTCATTCTTAGAAGTTTGAAACTTTGAACAAAATCTGAATTGGGTAAAAATTTCTGATTATTATGAGTGTAGATATATGCATGGATTGGTTGCAACTCTACAAAATTTGGGCATTTGTATGCAGCAGCACCTATGAGACCTGTAAGTTGGTAATTTGGTGTTAAAGTTATTCCAAAATGATCTCTCTTTACACTTGTGAATTCGGACCTCTTTGTGCTGCTTGGGATTAAATTTAGTTAACTGCAATCGTTACCGTTGATGGATTACAGAACAGTACAGTGGGTGTTACATCCATACTCGGTGGGGCTTCTGATAATACAGGGTCGGGCATTGCTCGAAGATTAGGTAGGTTATCAATTTTTGTTTGGATAATTTGGGTTTGTCATCATCTTTTTTTCCCCGCCTACTCCATGGTCTGACATGCGGTTATTTTCAGTGTATAATTCTGCCTTGCAACATTCCGAAGAATAGTCCCATGCTTGAGGTTTGTACCCTCTCTGTGTCGAACACAGAGAAACAATACACACATGAACACGAGACTATCAGATGTCTGTTTCTTTGTCGTTTGCATATATGCAGGAATGGATTCGTCTGTGTTTGCACGTTTTGTTAGCTATTTTCACTGAATCATTTGCCCCTTGTTCTTGTGATTTCAGGCAGATGCTGAAAAATTGTTGGTTCAGAAGCTAATCAATCTTGGGTACACAAGGCCAAAGTCCGAAGGATTCTAGTCGTAGCTGGGGCTTTTTGATTCTGCTGGATATGAGGAATGTTTACTAGTCGTAAAGTTGACACTTTTCGCGGACTATGGTGTTATTAAACATGCATCAGGCTATGGTTCACTTGCAAGGAATGAGTATCATTCTCACATGGTTTACAAAGAGGAGTGGAATTGGAAGGAAAGAGTTTATGTGGTTCAAATTCGTTTTTGGCGAAAATTGGACCTAAGATCTCTCACTTATAAGTGAAGATGAATATTACATCGTAGTACTAAGTGACCAAGCACTTACTAACATAGGGAATGAATAAATAAGTGGATATCTTGTTGATTTTGGTACGACATACCTGAAAAATTAAGGTATGGGATAATCACGGGGTGGTGGGTGTTTATCCCATTCCCATTCTTTCTCATCAACATTCGTTCTTATCTTATTCCATCCCATACTCATAACAAGTAATTAAACATGCCATTAATCCTATCATTAGTCGGGATTGAAATAAATAAGTTTCTTATTTCCTTACAACTTGGACACAATTTTTTTTGGGCTTTTTTGTTTCAATACCATTTCTAAGTAAAAAATTTAGGAAAAATATCATATCTTTAGTTTAGGTACTAATGAAAAAGTTAACCAAAATTATTTTTTGAATAGCACTATATAATTACATGATTACTGCTCAAACCCACAAACTTTTTGGGTTAGCAGTGGCCGACCAGCTAACTTTCTGGCTAATTTTTTCGGCCACAACCAATTTTTCGATGACATTTTTGGTCCGCCGGTCAACTTTTCGATGACTTTTTGGGTTATTGATCATTTTTTTTCTACCAAAATGACTTAGGAGTGAGGATCGGAGATCAGGAAATACCAAAGAGCGATCGTTTTCGCTACTTAGGATCTATCTTGCAAAAGAACGGAGAATTAGATGGTGATCTCAACCATAGAATACAAGTTGGATGGATGAAGTGGAAGAGTGCATCCGGCATGTTGTGTGACCGTCGTATACCACTGAAGCTCAAGGGAAAATTTTATAGGACGGCAATAAGGTCGGCGATGCTGTATGACACAGAATGTTGGGCGGTGAAGCATCAACACGTACACAAAATGAGTGTAGCAGAGATGAGGATGCTTCGTTGGATGTGTGGGCACACGAGAAATGATAAGATTAGGAATGAGGATATCCGAGGTAAAGTAAGAGTAGCCGAAATTGTAGGAAAGCTGAGAGAAAATCGGTTACGGTGGTTTGGACATGTGCAAAGAAGGCCTACTAACGCTCCGGTTAGAAGATGCGACTACGGGACAGAGGTTCATGGCTGAAGAGGTAGAGGAAGACCAAGGAAAACTTTGGAAGAGACTCTAAGAAAAGACTTAGAGTACTTGGATCGAACGGAGGACATGACACAGGACCGAGCACAATGGCGTTCTAAGATTCATATAGCTGACCCCACTCAGTGAAGAAGGCTTTGGTGTATTTAACACAATACGTTGAAATGAAGCAAAGCTTATTTATTGATATCTCTGATAAGTTACAAATATGTACATATACATGAGTCAAAATAAACAAACAAGAGGGAGCCTTCAAAAAGGTTGCTTAGGAGAAGTCTCAGCAGTCGGTAAAGCCCTAGAAAGAGAAGGCACCGGAGGGGGATCATTCGGAGCCTCAGTACTGGACAGATTCCTAGAAGGATGAGGCATCGGAGGTTGATCATTTGGAGCTTCATTACGCGGTACAGCCCCAGAAGACGAAGGCAATAAATGCCTTTGGAACAAACCCACAAACCGCTGATGATCAAGTAAAACCTGACCATCAAATTCCTTCATCTGGTCAAGCTTCCTCTTCATGTTTGTAGCATAGTCATGTGCGAGCCGGTGCAACTGTTTATTCTCATGCTAGAGCCCTCTAATCTCCTGTTTGAGACTCATCACTTCAGCCGCCAATGATTCAACTTGGTGGGTTCGAGCAAATAGGTGTTGGGCCATATTAGACACAAAACCTGCACACTGAACACTCAGAGCCAGAGAATCCTTAACAGCCAACTCATCAAACCGTTTGGAAAGTAGTTTGTTATCTTTGGGAGTGAGAAGGTTCCTGGCCACCACCGCAGCGGTCATATCATTCTTCATCACGGAATCCCCAACAGTAAGAGGATCAGTAGGGGATAAGAAGGATGGGCGCCATATGTTGTCTGGAGAAGGCGTGGCTACCTCTTCAACAAGGTTCAAGTCAAAACGACGGTCGGAGGGGCCAGATATTTTCAAAGGTGTTGAAGAGAGAAGAGGTCAGACAAATCAAAATCTTAGAAGTGCAAGAAGGGAGCTTCTACTGGTGGAGATTCAAGTGTGTTTTGGAACTTAATGTCAGCCTCTATAAAAATCTGCACTCGACGGAGCTTCAGAAATCGAAGAGGCGCCTGCCCAGAAATTGAAGAGGCGTTTGCTTTCTCAAAAGCTGGGCTATTCAGAGACCACGAGGGCCAATCTCAGAAATCGAAGAGACGTTTGCTTTCCCAAAAGCTAGGTTGCTTAAAGACCACGAAGACTGATCTCAGAAATCGAAAAGGCGCTTGCTTTCTCAAAAGCTGGGCTGCTCAGAGACCACGAGGGCCAATCTTAGAAATCGAAGAGGCACCTGTTTTTTCAGCCTTGTCAGCACCTGTCACATGCACACTCAGTTTTGCTGAAATTAAAGGCATTCTGTTGAAGATTTTTTGTGAAGTAGAAAGCACGTGAATCTTACTATTCAATCATCCATTTTCCACAAACACCATCAGCTCATGGGTACCACAAATAACTTTGCCAAAGATCTCTGACAAAGTTTAGACACGTGAAGCTTGCAGCTCCCACTACATCGCTATGACCAAGAAGGGTAAAAAAATAGCAAAGAAACAGCACTAACAAAGTTTAGACACATAAATTTTGAAGGTCTAGTTACCATATTATTACCCACAAGGGTAAAGGAACAGCACCACTGCTGGATAATTGGAAAGTCCCTGTGTGTCAACCTCTGTGCTCTGTGGCAAGGTAGACTAGCAAACATGCCCAACCTTTACTCACATTTGAGAAAACACTCCCAACAAGATTGCTTGCTCCTCCGAATCTAGGGAGCCAGACTCCCAACATGATTACTTTCTCAAAAATCGAAGAGACACCGCTCTCCGAAACTCGAGAGCCAGACTCCCAGTAGGATTGATTTCTAAAAAATCGAAGATGCACCGTTCTCCGAATCTTGAGAGCCAGATCCCTGACAAGATTGCTTGTTTGAAAACCGAAGAGGCACCGTTTTCTCAACTTCGAGAGCTAGATCTCTTTGGATAAAACTTGTTTGTAATCTTCACAAGCAACATTAGCTTCTCAGATACCACATACCACTTTTTCAAAATGCTCTAACACACATGAAGCTGGCAGCTCCCACTACCGTGCTATGACCAAGCAGGGTAAATGAATAGCATTACTACTTGTTGTTAGGGAGACTCTTATATATGTCAACCTCCATCCTCAACGAACAGACAGACCTGCAAAAATGCTTAACCCTTCATCATATCTGAGAGGGCATTCCCAACGAAGCCTCTCGAAATACTCAGCTTTCTTTCCCCCCGATAATACCTCTGTAAACAAGCTACACCAGAGCAAGAATATCTCATATCATCAGGGTTCAAAGCAAGAGTATCCCATATCATGCTTTTTCCCTATCTTTTCCTTTGGCCTTGTTCTTACCTGCAAGACAAGGAGAAAGAGAGCAATCAGTCAGCACTTGAAATCAAGTTTCCAGTCAAGAACTTACTGCCTAGAACCCTTTACCTGATTACTTACCTGGCATTGCTCTCGAGTACATATCTTCAACATCTTATGCTTCCAGAGAAAATAACACGTCTGCCTGAGGAACAGATAGGGAAAGTGAGAATGATACAAGGAAGCATGTGGAAACAAGCGTAACAGAACATGTGCCGATACATCCACTACTTTGTCAACAGAAAAAGTATCTCATATCAGCAGGATCGAACGTACTCTAGATTTGATGGACTTGTTTTGACCCTTAAATTCTTCAGTCGGCCTTATACTCTAGAGGAAACCCGAAAACCCTCCAGCCCAGTACAAGAATAAGCCTGTGGAAAGTTACTCCGTCAAAAGCAAAAGTATCTCATATCATCTATTCTCCATTTTCTTCTCTTTATCCTTCATGTTGCCTGCAAGATAGGGAGAATGAGAACAATCAGCCGGAACTCGAAATCAAACTTCTGACCTGGGACTGATTGCTTGGAACTTTGATTGCTTACCTTGTCTGTCACCTCTTTCAGCAGATCCCCTAGCTCGGCGACTTGGGGGACTCCTACTACATGGTTTGTATCGCGTTTGACCAAGCCTGAAACTACAAGTAAGCTTCATGTGAAATTGATACATTACCTTGTGCATCTCCACCAGTTAAAGATACCACCCCTGGATGGAGGAAAAGTACTTCCAGAGAAGATGCCACATCTACCTATGAGACAGATAAGGCAAGTGAAGACGATACCACACTTCGGTATTTAGAAGTTTCGTGATTATGAGATCATTCTCCCACAATATTTCCTAATGTCATTTGTACTAAATCATTCACTTGTACTCACTAAAGGAGAGCTTGAACCTATGTACTTGTGTAAACCTTTCACAATTAATGAGAACTCCTCTACTCCGTGGACGTAGCCAATCTGAGTGAACCACGTACATCTTGTGTTTACTTTCTTGTCTCTATCCATTTACATACTTATCCACACTAATGACCAGAGCAATCTAGCGAAGATCACAAACTTAATACTTTTTGTTATACCAAAGTCCTCACTGATTTTGTGCATCAACAATCCTTAAGTCCTTACCTTTTTGCGTTGGTAATGGATGAGTTAACAGGACATATTCAAGATGATATTCCTTGGTGTATACTTTTCGCAAACGATATAGTGTTGATAGATGAAACTCAGGAGGGGTAAATGCGAAGCTTAACCTTTGGAGAGAAGTGTTGGAATCTAAAGGTCTTCGCCTAAGCCGATCAAGACAGAATATATGGAGTGCAAGTTCAGTGCAAACGGAGGCCAAAATGAGTTAGGGGTGAGGATCGGAGATCAGGAAATATCAAAGAGCGACCGTTTTCGCTACATAGGATCTATCTTGCAAAAGAATGGAGAATTAGATGGAGATCTCAACCATAGAATACAAGCTGGATGGATGAAGTGGAAGAATGCATCCGGCGTGTTGTGTGACCGTCGTAGGCCACTGAAGCTCAAGGGAAAATTTTATAGGACGACAATAAGGCCGGCGATGCTGTATGGCACAGAATGTTGGGCGGTGAAGCATCAACACGTACACAAAATGGGTTTGGACATGTGCAAAGAAGGCCTACTGACGCTCTGGTTCGAAGATGTGACTACGGGATAGAGGTTCAGGGCCGAAGGGATAGAGGAAGACCTAGGAAAACTTTGGAAGAGATCCTAAGAAAAGACTTAGAGTACTTGGATCTAACGGAGGACATGACACAAAACCGAGCGCAATGGCTTTCTAGGATTCATATAACCGACCCCACTTAGTGGGAAAAGGCTTTGTTGTTGTTGTTATTAGTTAACTTTTCGCCGACATTATCTACGGCCGATCAATTTCCTGCGACAGGCACCAACTTTTTCGGTGACCGGCTGACCAACTTTTTCGACAACATAGAAAAAATGATTTCAAAATGTCTTCAATGTGATTTGAACTTAAGACCTTAGAGTGAGAAACAACAACTTGTACTACTGGACCAAACGGATAAATGGTTTCGGATTGGTAAATAAAACAAATACGAAGTAGGCCCTATAAGTAGTCCGCATTTCTTAAAAGATGGGGATCCTTAGAAAACGAATCCTTAGAAAACGAATGTCTTCAAATTCATATTCAAATGCCTAACAAAATCAGGAATCATATCAACTAGCTAGCGGAAGAAACTAAAAGAACATTTGACCTAATACGTACTAATAGTGTATATAAATAGCTCCACACTTATAACTTGATCATTCTCTTAATCTCTGTTTTTTCGGTTTCTTTCTTGACCGGATCCAATATTTGACATCAAAGGACGTTGGAGTATAAAACCTTTTTCTTGAGAAACAGATAAACACTCCCATTTTTTTTGTTATAGTAGAATCATCATCTTGGGATTCTACTCCTTAATTACGGTTTCCTTGTATATCAAGTAATTTAGAATTGTAAGTATTTTAGGATTCCTGCTACAGTTGGGTTACGTTTAACCCTATATATATATATATTGTAAACTTTGTACAAAAATTAATTCAATAGTCAATTTGCTACTCGCACCCGATTATCTACTATTAAAAAATGGATTTGTTCAATTTTATCACGCACAGTTTGAACCATGGTAAGATTCTCTCTGCATATCTGTGTGCATATATATATATATATATATATATATATATATATATATATCAGTATATTTACGTTATTCTTGTGTTTCCATGCATATTATTTTGTTACAGGGGTTTCCAGATCATATTCAGATTCACCTCCAGCTCATTACATTAAAAAAATAAAGTCGTTTTCAGTGCTAAAGAAACATTCAGCACATGGACATCAATCAACGGAATTTGAAGCTGGAGGATACAAATGGTAATCCCCATTCTCATATCTGATGATTAAGGGTCTGTTTGAATTTGTTTCGGAATGGCTAAAAGTTTTTCCTAATAATAAAGCGCTTTTGATTATGTTTTGCATAAAACTTTAATGCGTTTTTTAGTCTTAAAAAATACTTTCTGGATAAGCACATGAATTTATGGTAAAAATTTCTACAGGTCCATAGTAAAAGCACTCCACAGATTCATAGCAAAGCAAACCATGTATATTGATTGGCAATGGCTCGAACCTCTTTTTTCTCCCACCTCGAGAAAGTAATTGCATATGCTACCATAATGTCCCGAACTTCACTAATCAGAATAAGCGGTTACATAATATGTAAAATTATAAGAGAAACCGGCCACTTCCAACAATACCGATATTTCCAACAACATCGATATTGTACTCAACTTGATAATTACCACCTGCACAATCCGTCGGGTGTGATCTTTTATCACAAAAGGTCTGAGGTTAGGGTATTTAAACTCTTCTCTTTTCTTAAAGATACGGTTGATGTGGGATATGTGACTTGTGTGGTAATCCTCGTACGCATAAAATTTTATTTCTCCAATCATCACTATCTAATTTTGGGTTAGACGTTCTAATACCATCAGGAAACCACGAATAATGCACCATAAAATATAGATAGAGCTATTATAAATGCCTTCCATGAGTATTACAAAGGTTTGTGAGAGGGATTTGCAAATCATTACTTACTTAGAAGGTGTTAGTTTCAAATTCCTCTCACATGCTTTAATTTGTTCAACTCATATAAGACATTCCTTATCCCATCTAAGTAACATTGTAGACTTGAATTAAAACCGCTTACCCTAACATAGCTTGAGGGAATTGGGTTATCCTCATACATATTGCTAATTGATTTTATGGTAAAATATCAACTTCATTCATAATACATCAGAACAAATGTACAAATGTGTTGAGCCCAACACATGCTCCCACATCACCCAATATATGTACCCAAAGTGTTATTCTTGAATGATCACACACGAGAGAATCTCAATTTCCTTCATGTGCCTTTTGACATTACTCATCATTTTTATGGTCTTTCTTATTAATATTTATTTTCTTGGTGCATTTAGATCGTAATATAAAGCAAAAGTGCTTTCATGGGGCGATGCTTGATGCCGGTATTGATAAACTCATCTCACTGAAAGAATTTACTGATGCTTCCAATGGCTATCTGGTAAATGACGACTGCGTGGTTGGAGCTGAGGTCTTCGTTTGTAAAGAAAAAAGAGCAGCCAAGGCAGAGTTTCTATCAATGAGCTATTATTCTTTTACGTACAAGCATGTTTGGAACGTTGAGAACTTTTCAAAGTTAGATGCCATACTTGACTCGGAACCATTCACTGTTGGAAACAAGAAATGGTACGTGCATCTCTCTAACTTAACTGCATGAAAATTGGAAAGAAATTAATTAGTCCTAGAATGGCTTATTGCCAACACAATTATAATAGGAGAGATTATATTCACACACCCCAAATTAATTCTCCCACACCTTTTTACTTTTTTAAATTTTCTACACATTACTAACACTTAATAGAAAAATATTAAAAAATTAAAAGGATGTGGGAGAAGTAATTTGGGGTGTGTGAATATAATATCCCTTATAATACTAGTAGGGATCTCTAGCATATAAACTGTTTATTGTTTGTTACACATATAATGTATATTATTTTGTTATATTTCCAGCGTCGGACTACATTTTCTAACGTGCCTCATCACGAGAGATCCACACATTTTCACACCGGAAACCAATTCTCATATAAAAACTGGTCAATTTCATTATGTTTGAGCTCACACATATTTTCAAGAGCCCATTGATTATTCATTCACTAGAGCCAACTCACATTTCAAAGGCTTAGTCATTCGTTTAATACCCTTGTGCCCATCATGGTCAACCTTTTTGACCCAACATCACCACTACCCACCCACTGACATCACTATATTGTCAATAACTTAATTATCTATTAGATGTGACATTTATCAAATTATCCCAATGACATTAGTAGTGCACCTCCCACTTATAAACGGTATATTATTTTGTAATACTATATGATGTGAGACTCAATATTTTTAGTATTAAATATTGCTCCACCAACATGACCAAGCATGGGCCATCACCAACATCAATAATTTTTGTTTTAGCCAATTTCACTATGCAATTTGAAATATAGTCTAGCAGATTAAGTGCTCAAAATGAAGCATTGCTCTTGAAGATCAAATCAACTTATAAATGAGGCATTGTCCTTAAATTTCACTTACTATTTGTGGTTACAGGAAGATAGTGCTCCATCCTAAGGGAGACTCGAACGGAAAAGGTACTCATATTTCTCTTTTCTTAGCATTGGCTGATCCGGAAACCCTCCCTCCTCGTTCCAAAACGTGTGTGGAGTTTTCCCTGCGCATTGTCTATCGAATGAATCGCAAGACTAATCATTGTCAGAAAGGTACTACACGTAAATAAAGGTTGAACTATTTTGTGGGTATATAATTAACTACGTTTAGATATTCCACATCGAGAAAGGAAGTTTTGCCTAAATATTTTAAATAATCTCAAGTCTCTGCATGCTATTGCTAATTGATTGGTATTAGATTGGACGCGCACATTCTAATAATATATATACAATGCGCTCTTATTCATGAAGGTATACATTTTGTGTGTGTGTGTGTATATGTATATAAGTGAAATAATTATATTCTCTTCCTGTAGCTACTAATCAATGGTTTGATGCCTCGAGTCCGAGTTGGGGTTGGTCTCACTTCATTGCACTGGACACTTTCAGTAAGGCCGGCAAGGGCGATTTTGTAAAGGATACTTGCTTGGTAGAGGCCGAGGTCACCGTCCATGGAAATTCTCAAATAGTGTAGCTAGTCAGCTAAACCATGTTATCATGCACTGTTAAATTTGCTTCCACCCACCCTATGGTTGCATTTCTTTGGAGTTACTAATTATGATATTTTATATGTGTTACTTAACTCGAAGTTTTTGAAGTAGTCCATATACTTGCTTCTCTTCCAAGAAATTCATATGCTTTAGGTGCCGCTAATTTTTCATCAGAAATTAGTGACAGTGCCTATATTTTTTACTGTTTTTATTTTACCGTGTAATTTGAGTTGGAGGTGCATCAGTAACTGATCTCGGTACCCTTGCAACCAAATATTATCAAATATTGGTACCACAACAAGAAGATATAGTGACCTTCTTCAAGGCCACAACTGAGAGTTTGAGTAGTTAAGCAAATAACAAATTATATCATCATATATACTAAAACTCAAACCCCCTGATCACTGTGGATGACCAGTGTGATGACAGTTTTACCCCTGGATTTCTTCTTGGTTTCCTCCTTTGTGACCTGCTTTGAACAGTGAGATTACGTTTTTGCCCATTGGATGCACGTGTCGACCATCGCTGTGCAACGCCTGCTCCTCCACTTTTCTTCTCCCTTTTTCCCTTCCGTTTCCATTTTCCCACGCGTCGATCATCGCTGGACCTGCTTTCGACTTTTCTTTGCTTTCGCTTCTCTCTCTCTCGCCATTCTCAACTCTAGCTTTCTGTCTCCAAAATGGCGATTTTTCTCGCCCTCCAACCTTCCATCTTTATCTGAGGAATTATCCACAACGGTGCAATTAGATCCGATTCAATTTTTTACCCAGAAACGTTGGCGTTTCCTGGTGAGTTTGACAGCTTTCTCAGTGTGGGTGCTTTAATTTTTTTTTTGGGGTTTTAGATTTGCAGATGGGTTTTATGTTTATGTTTGCTTTTTGTGATTCTGTTTGTAGGCTCGGATCCTCCTCTTCTTCTTCACCCAAACCAGCTGCCCCACCTTCGATTGATACGGACGGAAACACAACGAATTGAGCCGCAACACCAATACTGTAACAATTATAAGAAAAGAGCTCCAAACCCGCAAAGGTATTATGTTTTTTTCTTTTGGTTCTGGGTTTTGAGCTGTTTGGATACTGAGAATAAGTTTTTCATTTTTTTTGTTTCTGGGTTGCCTACAATTAATAGTCAGTACAGTCCGAGCTGCCAAACGGGGCCTAAGGGAATGGGTTTAGCGTGAATTTAAATTCTGGGATATCCCCTTTTTTATTTAGTAGGGGAAAAGGGAATGAGGCAATTGAATGAGCGGTTTATAGTAGCTAAGTACATAAAAGTATATATTTTCTCTGTGTGTGTTTGTATCATTTGTTTTGATTATGATTCCTTCCCTATTTCTGCAATTTTGTGCATTGGGCTTTCTGAGATTTATGATTTGATTTTTTTGGTTAGTTTTTTTTTTTTTTAATGGAATTTGTTGTTTGGTCATTGCACTAATTACAATTGATATACGTGTAGAAGTAGGATTACAAATAAATAGCAGCATGTGAACTAAATACAAAACAGAATCAAGATTGAACTTGATCTGCAGCAGCCGCATCCTCTGAGGAAACCGTGTTGGAACAGAACTGTATTTGTGCAGGTAGGATTATAGTCGGTTTATCATTATTTGTACCCTGTAAGACCAAACTTACAATAAATTCTCTTATAAGCATGGGGAAAGTACCGAAATCCAAGTTTTATTCTCTTACATCTGCCTGTGTTTCCAGATCTTGCAAACGTATTTGAAGTGTTGTTGCCACAACTTCTGCTGTATCCCAATCCTTCTGACGCTTTAAACGGAGAGGCTGCAGCTTTAATGATGCGTTACCAAGCTGCTTATGAACAAAGAGTTAAAGGTATTGATTGCTTTTAAGGTTCATGTCTCCCTGTCATTATGCATCTGTTTTCCATAGTTTTTTACTTAAGTTTCGACTTTAGTGTATTCGTGTCGTGATTAGTGCTAATTACAACATGGATTCTTCAACAGCAATCTTTTGAGTAGTGTTAAGTCTTTTGTTACATTATAGTGCTACTCTTACACCTGCAGATGTCAACTTAAGTGTGTTTGAGTTGAGAACCTTGCATTCTGTTACATTTTGAGAAGTAAACTTAAGTTGACAAAAACAGAATGGTTATCAAATGGGACCTTAATTTCTGCATAAAAATGAGTTATAATGTGCATTATCGAATACTAAGTTATGTATTTTCTTTAGTTGTTTCCTCGAGAGCATTCCAATGCATCACTAAACATGATTATACAAGCAAACATTGTATTGTATTTAACTAATGTTACTAAACTCAAGCAGTAATTGTCATTGGACGTGCGTTCGAGCCTCAGGTTTTCCCAAAATTAGATCGTTTCTAATTACGTTCTGCAATCATGTTGTGTTTGTCTGTTTTTAATTGTTGGTGCAAGCTTGAAGGAGATTGTGAAAAATTAGACTGACTCCTCCAACAAATCTGTCAACCACCTCCTTGCCCAAGGTGCTCCCCCATCTCTCTGTCCTCACTTTGTCTCTAAAATCTTTATCCTTTTCAAATATATTTGTCTAATATTTGAATTTAAAGTTTTGGGTTTTTTTCTATTTTAGGCCAAATAAAAAAAATTAGTTTTGGACTGAGGCATGGTTGTATTAATGGATCCCTAATTCTATAATAAATTCCAGGTTCTCAATCCTGATTTGATTTTGGTGGTTGTAAATTTTTCTACTTATTAATGCTTCAAAAAATAAATATGTGGTTTGATATGTTGAATTATCCATCATGTGGGTTTGGGATTTTGGAAGTAATATTAACTGGAATTAAACAGGTTACTTAAATGGTGGAGGACAGATTAAGCCACTGTGAGAAAGTGAGGTTCCATGTGTTATAGGTGCTAATTTAGTTTTCTGCATTTGCATCTTTCTGATTTTTCCTTATGCTGAGTCCTACAACACTAACTCTGTTATCGAAGTAACGTTTACAATTACCTTGGGCAGTTCTATACTAAACTGAAGGAACATTGGGATATTCATGCTTTGAAGAATTAATTAGTACTATGCGTGATTCACAAACACTCAACCGAGCAAAAAACTTTGCTTTTCAGCAAAATTGGGAAAGCCTAGAACAATGACTATTGGGAAGCTGTGTGATCATTTTAAGTTAATCATTATTTTTTTATCTTAGAATTCTTTTACTCTGTTATATATATATATATATATATATATATATATATGAATATATGAATTTCAATACTGAATGTGTGAACTTCACCAGAAAACTCAAGTACATATCTCGAAAGCTTTTTGTCCAGCCCTGAACATTTGCTTTCCACAAGAAGGTACATCTCTCTCTCTCTCTCTCTCTCTCTCTCTCTCTCTCACACACACACAGCATACATGTTTTCTAAGCTGAAATACACTTCTCAGACAGATGTGATTATTGCATTTAAATTTGCATGTCAGTTGATGGTAAATAATATTCAATTTTCATTGCCTTAGATTCTACTGAGATGCAGTTTTATCATCTATTTATAAAACCCATTTAGTCTCACAATTTTTTTGTGTGGTAAAACATAAACTGAAACATTATGTATATCCAAGATTGAAGAAGAAATTTAAGATAAATTAGATGGACATCCAATACTAGGGGTGATGTTGTCAAGGTTGTAACCATATCAGTAGTTGATTTTATAAATAAAGTGAAATACAAGACTAACCCAACAGGTATCATAAAATAATGTAGAACTACTTTTTTCTCTCTCGGTACTCAAGATATCATTCCTCACTTGGCCAAAAATGATAGATTATCCCTCATGATGTGCTTTCCATGTTTGAATATTTTGTTCATTTAGTGTCAAGTGTTTTCTTTTTGTGTATCAGAATATCTCAGTAACTCATTGTTTTTTCTTTCCTGTAGGTGGTACAATAGTTCTATCCGATGATGGTCGCTATTTTTCAAAGTCAAAGGATGCTGTGGAATTTCAAGATTGAAAACCGCTGGCTTTCAATCTTTTAAAACAAATTACCTTTGTAAGGTATCAAAACTATAATTTTTCTATAGCAAATAAATTTTTTTCCTTCACTATGGTAATTTTGTTTAGATTAATTAATGTTACACTGATACTAACTCAAATTTATACACTGCTATAAGATCAATTTGTAATCCCGCAGCAACGCACGGGCATTACTAGCTAGTATATACTAAAAGAGGAAATGAACTGAAACACTGTTCATAGAGCAGTGTGATACCGATTTTAACCCTGCTTGCTTTGTTTATTTCGTTTGGACCAGTCACGCGCTTCCTGTCTTTTTTCTTCTTTTCTGGACCCTTCTGCTTCGTTTTCTTCAGAACCCTCACTCAGCTTCCCCATCTCTCTTCGATCTCCGCTTCGCGCTCTTCAATCTTTGCTTCGTCATCTCTTCCTCTGTGCTTTCTCCGTGATTTCTTCACCAGCAACTTTGCTCCAGATCTGTCCAATTGAAAAAACCCAGATCATCATCATCTATTCCTCATCACCGCAGGTACCTTCTACACCTATTACATGTCAAAATCTGCTTCGTGGTCTTCTGTGAGTTCTTCGCCCGATTTGGGTGGTAATTTAGTGTTTTGCATATCATGTTTTAAAAATAGGTTTTGTGTTTGAATTTCGTTTTTGTGATTTTGGGGGTTTTGTTTCTAATCGGGGGAGGGTGACTGATCATCTGAAAAAATTGAGGTATATGGTTTTTCTCTTCGAATTCCATAAACATGCATGTATTTTACATCTCCCTTAGAGCTTTTATGTCTCTTCCTTTGATCTGATACATGCCACGGTGTGGTTTGAATCCTATACAATCATAGGAATCCTTTTCTGGATGTATTTTATTGGACTTCGGTAGACAAATGTATCTTTGTTAATCAATCTTATCTCCGTGTGGTGATTCTCTTCGTGTTATTTAAGGCTGCAATTTTTTCCATCTTTGTGATATTAAATTTTTTTTTGTCATGATTCCAGGTTTTTGAAAAAATTCGCCTTCACTGACTAACTAAAAATATTTAAACGCTGTTGCTGATCGGTATAAAGACAAAATAAAAAAGGTAGCATCTCTTGATAGTAGGTTTTGTATCCCATGTCATCCAGGTTAATTATTCCAGCGACCAAATTAAAGTAAAATCCAATATTAATTTAGTCTATCTACCAAAAAACTTTCTGAGGGTTGATTTATTCGTTGTGCTTTTTGTGTTTTTGTTTTTTTTCCTGTTTGGCTGCCCATTGGTGAATGTTGGATTAAAATGTGGTTACAATCTTTTGTAACAGATTAGAAAACAGACTCAAGTTTGGCAATTGCTCAGTTTTATTTACTGAGATTTGAGTGGTTAATTTGGATCAAACTCTAATGATTTTCCTTTGGAACAGTTGTGGTCCTCTGTTAGGATTTTCCTGGCAAAGAGTATAGAGCAAGGGAAGGGAAAAATGAGAGAGACACGGGTTGGAGCATTTTTTTTAATATGGGTTGGGGCTTTTTTTTTAATTGATTTGGGGTTCTGTTTGGGTTTGGGGTTGTGATATTTCTGTGTTTAATTTGGTATTTCATAGTTTGGAGTTGAGCGGTTAATTTTTTGGACCTTATGATCTCATTTGTGATTATCAAGTGCATAATGGTTAATTGTAATTTTCAATTCTTTATGCTGTTAGTGGTTAAAATTAGGGGAATGGCTCCAATTTTGTTAGTCAATTAATTTAATTTTTTGTGTATCTCAAGCTTTTAATTGATTTCCTGCATCATTGCTTAGTACTGAGATTTGAGTGGTTAGCTTTTTTTACCTTATGACCTCATTTGTGATTATCAAGTACATAATGGTTAATTGTAATTTTCAATTCTTTACATTCTTAATGGTTAAAATTAGGGGAATAGCTCCAATTTTGTTGGTCGATAAATTTAATTTTTTGTATATCTCAAGCTTCTAATTGATTTCCTGCATCATTGCTTAGTTTTATTCACTGAGATATGAGTGGTTAATTTCGATCAAACTCTAATGATTTTCCTTTGGAACAGTTGTGGTCCTCTGTTAGGATTTTACTGGCAAACAGTATATTTTGCATTTTGGTTGCTCAGTTTCTCAATCACAGATTTGCAAATAGCTATCGTGGTGCTATTATTTTTGCGTATGTTTTCTGTCAATATTTTCCCTGTTTGATTATGCATTTATGAATGTTGGATTAAAATGTATTTATTTTTGGGAAGAAATCAGATGGCTGGTTAGAGTTTTAGAAACCTTTATGTTTTTTGCCTTTTATGGTAATGAGAAAAAGGAGGAGAACATTGATCTTAATTGTAATTTTCAGTTCTTTACACTGTTAATACTGAAATCTCTGTTTTGTAGACAAATGGTTGACATGTGAACATTTGTAAATGCAGTAAATATGAGGCCCAATAAAAGTGTTTTTTTTCCTTCTCTCTTATATTCATCTGTTTTCAATATCGGATTGGATTTGCATCAAGGGTTTTATTGATTTGATATTATTGATAAAATACTAGAAAACCCACATGAAGTTAAGCACTTTTAGGGGTTTGTTCTGCTTTTGGTTCACTTAATATTCATACCTGTTTATGTTTTTACTTTTTAACTATATGTTTTTAAGTTTTTTTTTGTTCTGTGGTCTATTGCTTGGTAGGACTAAACTTATTATTTTTCTATTTTGTTCAATTCTCAGCTTCAAATTTAGACAGCAGTAGCTGCTACAGTTGAAATCCAATTGCATATCTTATTTCTACGCCTTTGGTTTTATTGGTGGTTAGGTAAGGCTCAAATCTTTCAAATTTGTCTTCGTTTTGGATTGTATGTTTACATAAGGATTTAACATTTTATAGTGTGGTTTCAATCGTAAAAGATTGTCAACTAAGATTTTCTGAAACATTATTGGTATTGGTTTTTGTATGATAGTTTTGAAATGTGACTTTTATGTGTTTGTTTTGGTTGATTGTAGATTACATAGTCAACTATTTAATAATTGACTTTTTTTCCTAGGGTTCTCTGCCCATTATCTGTTGTTTGGAGTTTGAACTTTTTACAAGGCATGTTAAGAAGGTCCAGAGATAGCAAACTGAATAGAATGATACAAGAAGACCACATTGTTGGTTCTTCCAGTGGTATACAAGTTTGTGATAAACCAAGCTTTGAACCTCATAACAAAAGACGAAAAGAAGACCATATTGTTGGTTCTTCCAGTGGCATACAAGTTTGTGATAATCCGAATCAAATTAGTAAAGGTCAAGCCAATTTTCAGAAAAATAAAAAAGGTAAACTATCTTTTTAACTTACACTTTCATTGGGTTGGTTAAGTATTTATGACTATACTACTAATAGATTGACTTTTTTTCCCTCTCTTTTTCACATATTTTTATAGGAAATGTTCAGAAATATGTGGATTTGGGAGACAAGAATTATAAATGCATCTACTGTGGTGCATATTTTTGGATAAAAGAGTCTCTAAAACAGAAGTCAAAGAATAATGAGCCCCTTTATTCTCTTTGTTGCCAACAAGGAAAAGTCAAGCTCCCACGTCCATTGCCTACTCCTCACTTTTTAGAAAATTTGCTTGACCCAACTAAAGGCCAAAAAAGTTTATTGTTTAGAGAGAACATCAGAGCTTATAATTCTATGTTTGCATTCACTTCATTGGGAGCTACAGTTGATCACACAGTTAATAATCAATCAGGTCCTTACATTTTCAAAATTAGTGGTCAAGTACATCATTTAATGGGTTCTTTGTTACCCCCTGATGGTGAATGTCCAAAGTTTGCTCAACTGTATGTTTATGACACTGCTAATGAAATTGGAAATCGTCTTAATGCTGTTAATTGTAAGGAAAGAAATATGAAGCTTGATGAGAATATTGTTGAACGTCTAATCAACATGTTCAATGAATTGAATGAATTGGTTCAAATGTTTCGAACAATTAGAGATAAATTTGAAAACAATTCTCTCCCTTCTTTGAAAATATCTATATTAGGTAGGCGGTTAAATGATGATAAACAATATGGACAACCTACATGTGATGAAATTGCTGGTTTAATTGTGGGTGATATTGGTCAATTTGACTCAAACAGGGATATTGTCATAGAGTTCAAAGATGGTGAACTAAAACTTGTCCTAACTAAAGCACATTATATATATATATATATAAAGGAAAACCTAATGAAAATAATATGAAAACTTCGAGTTTTAACGAAAAGGAAAAAAAAGTGTTGTAAGTGAATAGTAGGATTGACTTTTTAGTGTAAAAATGTGATTTTTCGTTAAAGTGAATAGTATCCGGAGTTTTTCGTTAAAGTTCCCTAAAAAAAAATATATATATATATATATAAACCCTATAGGCTAAAGGATTATTAAAAAATTATTAAAAAAAATCACATTTCTAATAGAAAGTGAATTCTCATGGTTGAATTTTTCAGGTCGACGGGCCGATGGCTCGCTCCAACAACACTGATACAGTGTTAGTTAGAGTGGAGATACGGTGTTAGTTAGAGCGGTAATTTTATTTAAATTCTTCCTTTCCCTCACCAATATGGGACTTTTGTTAGAAATTTTGAGTAGAAATTTTGTTGTCCCACATTGGCCATTACCAAGAGGTTTCCTCACTTTATAAGGCTTTGTCCCTTATAGATAGTGACTAGTCATAGTGCCCGCGCGTTGCTGCGGGTGTCGGTGTATAAAACATGTAAAAAGTTGGACATTAAAGTACAAAACAAGGAGCAAAATTAGTGTCTTCAATATCAAAGTCTGCCAAAATGTTCTTGGATCTTCGACTCATGCTGTAAACCTGGGTACTAAAACAATGTAAATTATTGAAACAATGACAATAAATCTTATCACTTGAATTTCATCTAGGTTTGATCTAGATTTGAACTACATGCTGATGATCTGAATGAAAGAAGGTAATGGTAACAGTAGAAATTGGTTTGAATTTCTAATGTCATGTGTCAGTGGGTTTTAATTTTTTAGACCACTATGCCTATTATATTTGTAGTAAGGAATGAACATTCACATATAACAAAAGGTTCAGGTTTTATCAAGACATTTCAACACAGTTAACTATCCATGCTGAACTTTTAAATTAGTTTCCAAAAAGAAAAGTAACGCCTCGTTTCGAATTTTATTATCTAAATCTTACCCTCAAGCAATTTAAAACTCGAAAAGATGCCCAAACTATAGTGATCCCTTGCAAAAGAAACCGGCAAACAAAGAAAAAAGAACAAACGATGAGCAATAAAACTCACAGACCATAATACACAAAATTCCCTATAACGTAAATTGATAAAGCATTTTACCCAATCCAATTGAATTCCTGATCACAACACATAAGAAAAACTAAAAAACCATTTTATCAAAATAACCATTTAATTTTAAACATTTAAAACCGAAGAGAACCAAACGCGCATATTTGGAAAAAAAATGGAGTGTTTTGAGTATCTAAACCTCACCCGCATCACTTATAAAACGTAGCGGTCCCAATGGAAAGAAAACTTGCAAAATGGCGTCCCAGCACAAACACAACATATTAAACAAACAAATGAAGACAAAAAAAATTAAAAAAACCGACAATGAACGATAAAATTCAGAAATCCCAGGACACAAAATCGCAAACGAAATAAAAATTAGTAATAAAAGTTATGAAAAAACAGACACCACTTGACACCAAATGGCTTGACACCAACAACCCCAAAGGCAAGCAAAATCCCAAACCAGTTAAGAAAAAAATTAAGCGTCCATTCCTTTGTCATATTCTTTTCCCCTGTTTTGCTACCCCTAATCCCAAATGCGTCTTCGATGCTCTTTGTCCCGTTTTTCTCTCACCCTAATATCTCACTTGCAAAATCTTAACGCTGCTACTTTCCCCCGCCAGCAAACCCTCAACACCCTGTAATGCTATGTTCTTCCAAATCTATAACAAAAAAATGCATGCATAAACACGATAGAAATTTCCCAATAATCTCTCTTATCAAATGAATACTCCAAAAGAAATTCAATGGTTGATAACAACCCATTTAAAATTGAACCCAAAAAAATTAAAAGCTTCTGACATTTAAAATTGAACAAAACACAATCCATACATTATAACAAAAACTGCATGCATAAACATGCTAGGAATTCACCAATGCCCACAGCACTGACCAAGACCCACAAAATCAGCCAAAAGATACAATATAGGGGAAAAAAGCTAAATCTGGAAAAGGAAAAAAAAGAAGGGGGCTGCAGATCGAAGAAGCTGAAAAGAAAAGGAAAAAGGGCGTTAAGGGAGTAGCCAAACAGCTTCGAAAGCAATTCGATGTTGATAACAACCCATTTAATTTGAACCCAAGAAGCTTCTACCATTTAAAATTCAACAAAATACAATCTATACAGTCGGAAAAAAAACAGTACCAGATGCGAGATTAGAAGAACTCACCAAAAACAAAAAAATGATTCCATCCAACAAACGATTCAGGAAAAAGAATAAAAATTATATACCTTGTTGATAAAGAGCTTGCAAAGCTGCAGATAAAAACTGGAAAATTCGAGCAACAACTTTTGCTGCAACTAAAAATCAAAGCAGATCAGAAAAGTACACCCAAAGCTTGAAAAAAATTAAATCACACACAATCAGAAAAATAGAAAATTCACCAGTAAACGTTTGATCGTATCCTTAACTTTTCTTGAAATCAAAAATCAAAACACATCAGAGAACCACGCATAAACCACGAAAAAAATATATAATAAAATCCCATGTGGCAAGAAAACCAAATAACTCACCAAAGAACTTTAGATCGCATATCACACAATAATGTTATTGTTAACATCCTCTTCGGTTCTATAAAATCAGAAAAAGAAAATTTGCACAGAAGACCCATTTTGATATTCTTATTTAATTATAAACCCACATCATGTGACATTTTTCAGATGCAGGAAAAAAGAAGAACAAATGAATTCCCACGAATGTAACTCTTAAAAAAAAAAAAATTAATTCTACAACAAAACCCAAAAGCGAGCAACGAAAGTTTCTCACCTTAAGCACAAATGTCTTCCAAAGCTGCAAACAAAAGTTCCAGAAAAATAAAAACCTGAATCCCCTGAAATTCAAAAGAAAACCTGATTATACACCCATATGCAAAACCCGATGGCACAAAAAAAAAAAAACACAAAAAATGAGAAGAGAAACAATTTCAATATAAAATCCATTTACAAATCGAAAATCCATTTCTCAAAACCCACAACACAACCAAACTAAAAAAACTCACGGATTAAAAGTTTCTCCCCAAAAACCCCATCTCTGTCATCAAACGAAAACTCTGAAAGCAAGCCCATTTAAAATTGAACCCAAAAAAATTAAAAGCTTCTAACATCTAAAATTGAATAGAACACAATCCATACAGTTGCATAAAAAAGTAGTAGATGCAAGATTAGAAGAACTCACCGCAAAACCATCCACTTTGGGACCAACAGAGGCGAAGAGAGGAGAGAGCAAACGGCTACGGAAGAAGAGAAGCAAAAGAAATGGGAAAAAAATTGAACCAAAAGCAATGAAAAGGAATCACTGAAGAAAGCAGGAAAGAAAAGGAACCGGACAAAAATGTTGAAGGGCAAAGTTGAAATAACAAAAAAGAAGCAGGGGCATTTTAGTCCGCGCACTGCCCTAGAACAGTAACCAGATGTTTGAGTTTTAGTATATACTAGAAAAATTGCCCGCGCGCTGCTGCGGATTTTGAAATCGTAATGTAGGACATGGATGAATAATTTCAACAGAAAGACACATAAATTGTGAATCATGGGATGTCTTAACAAATCATATTCAAACAACATCCTTAGAATAAGATTTGACAGTGCATTGAAGACAGCAGAGTATGAAACCATCACAAAAATTTCACCATTCCAAAACATACACTTGGAAGTATGGAAAAAAGTTTACAAAATGAAACGCAGATATGACTACAACAGTCGGTCAACGCTTTGCGAAAGAAAACTTCAGCTACAAAGAAGAATTAAACACAACAAATTAGCAGCCAGCAAAGCAAAATAATGTCATCCACAACATTGGCAGTGTCTTGTTAAAAAGTTACATGACAAAGAATGAAGGTTCCCATCCAGTTCCACAAATGTTCCTTTCTCAGCAAGGAAATAGAAACCATAAAAAGAATACCGAAGAATGATGTGGAGCCTTTATTTCTTACTCGGCTGGTTCCATATTGTTTGAGCAATAGTAGTTCACTGGGAAATGAATAATGATAAAAAAATAAAAAAAATCTGTGCAAATAGTTTAGCCTAAATCCAAATTCCAAAAATCCATAAAACACTAAAACCAAAAAATACACATCAAACACCACAGAAATTAGAGAATCCACAAACAATTGAGGTCTAACTCTCTGTTTCAAAGAGGAGAAAGTCCAAAAATAAGGATATCCCCTTGATTAAGCCTTGAATAAAAAAACAGGGTGTATAATGATATACCTCAAAATGTCAAGGAACCAACTTCGCCCTCCAATGATATAAATTCCTAAAATTCCCAAACATAGTAAATCCATTAGCAATTCTCAAACATGCTCAATTTTGACAGAAGAAACCCTTGTAAAAAATTTCCTTTTATTTTTCACTGAAGAAAGAATTACTTCTATACTTTGTAGTAATCAATTGCTCTCAGACAAACACATACAAATTAGGATGTTCAAAGAGTTGTTATTACAATGAGCTATAATCCATATAGACACCACAAATTAGGATGCTCAAAGAGTTGTTATTTCTGGCAGGCATCACATCATTTTTTTACACTCAGCTATAATCCATATGGACACAGATATCGCAAGAAACCATCCCTTTCATTTCTGTATATTCAAGTAATTGTGCTACGGCCACAATTAAAAGGAATTAAATTGTAAACAAACACACCACACTGAATGATTAAGTAAGCAAGCAGATCTCAATTAGGAGGCATGCACCAAGATTTTTTTGGCATCACCAAGTTTCTTCTTATGCAGCCTTGGGTGTGTGTTTGCTAGATCAAACCCAAATAGGAAATTACTAAGTCAACTAACTAAGAAAATGAGTATATAATGCTTTTGAGTAAATACCAAAATGTTTAAGATAATAACCAAATGGTAAAACCATAGTTAGCCAAGTCTTTTGAAGAATATAGTTACATCTGGACTTATGAATTTGACGGTTTGAACCACACATTGAAAGGTCTTGTTTCTTATCAAAATAGATCCCTCTTAAGAAATGGACTTATATATGCACTAAATTTGAATACTAATTAGGAGATAAACCCACAAATTCATAATCAATCAAGTTACCAAGGTCCTAAATTCCTAATCACCAAAAATCACACTGATCAAATTAATTAGTTTCAGCAACCCAAAAATAACTTTTTAAGAAATTACAAACTTTGACAGAAAGAATCCTAAGAAAATTAGCAGTATACACAAACCCAAAACATAATTTAGTTTAATCACACATCAAGCCTCATCAAAAAGAGAAAATACAGCAGTATAAACCATAACAGAAGCTTGGAAATGGAAAAAAAGAACGTGCAGTTAGGTTTCTTCAGAAGCAATGAGAGAAAGAAATGGCAGAAAGGAACCAAGAGAGAGGGAAAATACAATCTATCAATCCCTAAATTATAAGAACAGAGGCCGAACAGTGAAATAACAAATGAAAAAAATTTCTTACATTCAACTAACACAAAAAGAGTTACTCTTGAGCTTACAATTACGATTGTTGCTTGACCGAGATCATTCAGCTCAATCTCCTCCCTTCATCTGTTTCTTACGCTTTCTCTGTTAATCTCTCAAACCTGAAAGGAATAACAATATCAATACAAACACGGTCAAACATAGCCACAGAAGCCAAACACCAACAACCTCTCACATCCTCCACCCAAAAACACACAGAAAGAAAAAGGAAGAAGAATGTACGTGTTTTCTCCTCTTTTCTTTTCCTCCTCAAAGTCACCATGTTTCTTCGCTTTTGAGCCACCTCTTTCCCATCAATGTGTACCTGAGTGAGAAAGAATGTATAAAATACCTGGAACGCAAACAGAAATAAAATATAAAATGAAAGATCTTAATTATGAAGGCCTATTATTCACCACAATAAAGTTTTGTTAAATGAAAGTAAATTCCATTAATTTGTCATGAATTTCATATCACGTTCATCATCCATTCATGCAATAAAACCTCATGGCCAGCACTCCTAAGTGCTTAGGATAAGTACACACGTAAGATTAGACTCCTTACCAATGAAAAATATATCATCTGTAAAAAGAGCTTGTCTGATGCTAAGTGCTAATTAACTACATTAATCATGCTTGTTAAAATGATCTCTCACCATTTAATTAATGGGACCATTGTTTTCTCACAAATTTTACTCATGGTGCATGCTTACAACCTCTCCAAAAATTTAAGAGGGGTAATAATAGATCTTGGTTTAGTTGAAGAGCAAAATGCTCCCTTAACTGGCAAAAGTGTGTTAAACGATGTGGTAAATCTCATACCTCCAAGGGTTGAATGCAAGAACACTTTTATTAAAAAGGCAAGGGAATCCTACTTGACTATAATTACCAATAATCAAAAGCAACTACAACCAAGAGGTACTTCTCCTCCTTTTTAAAAGTGGGTATACATATCAACTTGTTATGGGACAGGAATAAATAGGAAGATAATTGCTATCTATACCTAGCATCACGATTTGATGGAAATTAATTGACTGGTAAATAAATTACTCTAAATTGATCAACAATAGAATTGTATTCACTCATTCAGAAACTTATCTCAAATTAGGGTCCCGATGGTATAAGATATTTCCTAAAATAATTGGAGAGGGACTAAATTCAAAGCTGAAAAAGAAGAAACTTTTGGGGAAAAGTGACTGGAAAACAAAATGATAAATCAGCTAAGCAAAAAGTAGTTACATTTCTTCTTCAGGTTCATTCTTCAGCGCGTTTTTGGCTGTACACTGGAAGGCATCATCTACATGGCAGCCCTGTTTTGCAGAAGTCTCAAAGTATGTTTCCCTTGGAAGCATACCAGGCCTTTGCTTTCTTATCAGACACCTACACCTAAAAGAGTATAACCACATGCTTACACTAAAAGAGAGAAACGACTGATGCAGAAACGTCCTAGAACAACAACGTAGAACCTCGAGAATCTAGATAACTTACCGCTCCACTATTTCCACCATTTGATGACAATTTGATGTTTAGGCCAGTCCATCTGACCCAGAGAGACGAAGCTCCGAGTTACAGAAATGGAGGCCAGGTTTGTGCGGTTTGGGTTTTCGGAAGCAGGAGCCGACACTATTGCAGAGATCGGCTAGAGTTGGTGGTGTGGCTGCTAGGGTTTCACTTTGAGAAAGGGAAATGAAGGCGTGTGTTACTGTCTCTCTCAATCTCTCAATCTCTCAATCACTCAATCACCGACACCAACCCTTGATTTGAGGAGAAAAAATCAACCCTAACCCCTTTTTTGGCAGCCTCACTCCTCCATGTCTCTTTCCCTCCCTGCCATCCCACGCCTATCTCCCTCTCTGCATGTGCAGCCCTTGCCTTCTGAAAATGGCAGAAACGTAAATAATGCAAAATCAAGGGCCCATCTCACAACAAAACTGGCAAAACTGTAAATATACGAAATCTGTTCAGAGACAATATTACCCTCCTAATTTTTAATAATTACCCTCCAACTCAAGCACAAATATGATGGTATTGGTGTAAATAAAACAAAATCAAGTGACAAACATTTGACTGTAGCTAAGCTACAGTCAAATCCCTCCTCAATTTTAGAATAGATAATTGGAGTAATGGACCATGGAGAATGAAATTGGGCTCAACCTTGGGGTTGGGCTTTAGGGTGTACTTGACATGCCCCGATCCTGATGTCAAAGGGACATTAGGATGGCCACGTGTTGGCTGACACCTGAGGGTAACGCAAGCCATTTAATGAATGCATATGCTAAGAACATGTAAAACATGTGTATAAATTTCGTGCGTGACTACGCAAAGTAATACTCAAATATACGTCTTACAAAATACCATAATAATAATCAACTGTCAACAATGAATCTAATGATAATGCATGACATGTTCAGAGCATACAACTAATCCAGAGTACAAGCGAAAGATAAAATAGAGAAGAGCTATTACAATAGATGTCAAAGTAGAGAGGATGATATGATGTCACTGGTAGGGGAAAACCTCGTATCTCGGATCGTACGCCTTGTTCCTATGTCCTGAGGGGGCGTAAAACAAACATGAGTGAACCAAGTTGATTATATATATATATATATATATATATAATACTGAAACTGTTATCAACATACTAACCCCCAAAGTTTTATGAAAACTAATAGCATAATATGTGATAGGTTTCTCTAAAAACCCTAGCATGCCATAAAACCTTTCATAAAACATATATCGTATAGTGTGCTAAATAGTGGTATCATAATCGACTCGCAGGCCCTTGCATCACCCAACTCGGCCAGTCCTATTTTCACTATGATTTTGAACCCAGTCCTTTATCGATCTGGATTCACTTCCGTGTTATTACTCGCCGAGACTCCTTATTGCACCAGGATTCGACTACTCATCTCACAGCATGACTCAACCGACCTAGGTCTTGGAAGCCCACAAACTAAACGATTCATGGTAACCCTTTCGTAAGGCCTTCCAGGCTGAAAATGATTCCATACTCGGCCCAAACTAATATTTTGGGCCCAAACATTTCCCCCTCGCTTCTGAGGTCTTCGGCCTGAATACTCTGGTCGAGCTTCGACCTTGAAGAAGCGAAACTAACCCTAGAAATCCAAATACTCTATTTCCAAGACGCATTAATGGAGCACGATTGCATGTTCTTGATTCTGCCAACTGATCCACCACGTGGCATCTTTCAAATCGACTTCCTCCTAATAATGACACTCAAAGCGTGCGGCTTACTAAACTGTTTCATTATGCCAATCTTATTGCTGAACTCAGACACGCCACCTTGATCCACGAATCATCCAACATCGTGCAGACGCCAAAATGTCCTTTCATCATAAATCCTGCCGTCACACACAATCGTGCGCCCCAAAATACGAAATCCTCGGTTCTTTCAACCAGATTCCCTGAATGTTCATAATGATTAGCGAATCCTCCGGCCGATTTCACCCCCTATTTTGAATTTCAAACGATTGACCTTCTCCTTCCTACTAGTCTATAAATACTGAAATTCTCTCATTTGTACTCTACGCTTTCAACTTTCCGCCATTACTCTCCAGAAAATCTTCTTTCTCCAGGTCTTCGTCTTCACCCTAATCCAAACGATTCTTCTCTTTTCCTACCTTCAAACCTCTCACGATGGCTTCCTTCATCTCCAAGCTTTCGAAATAATGTGACCAATGCCAGAAAATTATTGATCGAAGTTCAATCAAGACCATACGCTTTGAAAATGATATGAGCACCACTCACCAAATTCTTGGTCCCCTTTTCAAAGCGGCAGCGCCACCAACTTTCACCAGACTTCTCCAAGAACACTGACTGTCATCCTTGCTTCAAGGATTTGAATGGTCGAAGTGGGATTTGGCAAGGCCTCAAGGCTTTTGGCCCTCGACCACTACCACCTGGGCAGCCTGGGTTGTACGAATAGAGAAACTCTTCGACGAGCAATGGAAAGCCCTAGGCATCTACGACGCCATTCTCCTCTCATCTATGGACGTCGTCCTCGACAAAGAGCTTCTCCTAGCAGCCTTATGCTTCTGGTGTTCGGCCACCAACACCATGGTCCTCCCTCTCGGTCCCATTGGTCCCACCATTCTTGATATCACCGCCATTTTAGGGACTTCAGCATCTGGAATCCCCATCGATGTTGCCCTCTCTAGGTACCCGTCGAACCTTGACCTGAAGACGCTCTTCGACAAACAAGCCCTTGAGACTTTGAGCGGTGAGGGTCAAACACCCTCGAAAGAAGACGTTCAAAAGCTTCACAAGAACTTCTTCAACTACAACACCCTTTATCTCTATTTTGCCGGCCAAGGAGAAGAGGCTCTGCGAGAAAGGGAACACGAGGCTTTCCTCTTCTATTGGTACAACAAATATATCTGTTGTACCAAATCTAACAAATGCTTGGTCGAGAACATGCCAATGGCCGAAGCCCTGGCTAGTGGTCACACTCTGTCACTTAGGTCAAACATTCTCGCCCATCTCTTCTGCTGCTTGGCCGAGACGACCCTTCACAAGATCAGCCCGTACCAGAACGGTCACCTCTGGGTCTTTCAACTCTGGTTGCAAGTTTACTTCGCCTCTCTTCGGCCAACAATCATTGATTTCTCGCCAACGGAAGTGCTTGGACCTCAGCTAGCTTCCCGACCAACACCCCCTTACCAAGCCGAAGAGGTATTTAGATACTTTTTCGCCCTCGACGACCTTTCTAACGACGAGTTCTTGATATGTCGTCGTCGAGAATACCCTTCATCAATCAAGCTTCCTACATCAGTGTGGGGTGCGGACGAAGATGCCGACCTTCATCAGTCCTGGGGGTCATTCGTACTCATCTGCGACTTACCTCTCGGCTGTGATGGTCGCCGAGCAGGCTGGGAAGTGTACCATCCTAACTTCCTTGCTCGACAGCTTAGCTACCTCCAAGGTTACCCGGTCCCCCTTCTCTCCTCACGAACCGTCCTAAGCCGTGGACGCGAACCTGGTTCCTCAGATAAGGAATGCAATATCGCCAAGAGGGAGTTCCAAGAGCAATGCCAAAATTTCTGCCTTCGACCGATCACTCCAGAAACACTCAGCACCAATACTTTCTGCGAGTGGTGGGAAGACTACACCCATAACTTTTTCAGCACACCGGTCGAAGACGTTCTGAACAAGATCTTCGGTGATTGACCTACAAAGGCCTCTGCCCCTCAATCCCAAGGTAATGGTTTATTTCCATCTTCTTCCTTCATCTTTTGAACGCTACTGATTTGCTTTCACTTTCTCAGGTAGTCGGTCGCTGAAAAAGGGCGAAGTGGTCGCTGCAGCTGCAACTGAGAAAAAATCGACCCTCTCCAAGAAGGCTAAGACCACCGCACAGGCCTTGCTAAGCAAACGTCCTCGCCAAGAATTCGAAACGACTATCGACCCCCCTCGACCTGCCAAACGGGTCAAGAAACTAACGAAGAAGGGAGAGCGGCCTCGCCAAGAAGCTGAGACGACTATCGACCCTCCTCCTCGACCTGCCAAACGGGTCAAGTCACTGGCGAAGAAAGGAGAACGGGAAATTCATGTTATCTCCAGCCAGACCACGGGGACAACGACTCCTAGTGTCTCCCCTTCTGCCCCCGTTGTCCTTGCTTCGACAGAAAAACGGCCCCTTCCAGCCAAGGATACCACCCTAATACGGCCTGTTTCCAAAGTTGTTAAAGCAGCCGTCGCTCCATCGGTCGATGTGCATGTAGCTTCGGGGCCAGTCGCTGCACCTTTCTTGGAAGAGGCGATCCCTTCGGCTGAACAAACCCGTCCCAAAAATCCAAAGCAAACAGCGGTCGTTCTAGGAGAAAGTGATGGGAGTGACGAACTTCCCTTGGTGAGTCACCTCCAACCACGCGATCAAACTCCTCATGTGCCCGAAACGGTTGTCCAAGTCGGTCCTTCAGCGGCCGACCGTGGAAAACGACCTGCCGTGGATCCAGAGGCAACGGTAGAAACGCCTGTTCGCCCACTGGACCAGGACGAGGTGGTTATACGGGTCGGCCTTTCTGCAGCCGACGGTGGAAAACAACCCGCCGTAGAGCCGGAAGCGTCAGTCGAAACGCCAATTCACCCGCAGGACGAGGACCTCAACATTCCTTCCCAAGAAGCAACTTCGGCCTTCGTAAGTACCCATACTGCTTCTCTCTTGGTTACTTTTCTGCCTTAGAATTCTAAACGAGGAAGATACCTAATGTCAGGTGCTTACCCATTCTTTTCATCGAAAATTCTACGCGCTGAAGGGTGTTATCTATATTTCTTGGCCGCCTCAATGGCCATCGAACGTAGATAACCTTCATCGGTCGCGTGAACTGAGAAGCAGTCTAAGACACTGGGCTCGGCCATTAAGTTCTTTAGGTTCGAGCAATGAACCTGAAGATGTGGCCGAAGTCTCCTCTCGGCAGGTTTAAAACAAACCTTCTTGCTATGTTGTTTCGTGATGTCCTTAAACCTAAACTGATTTCTTGTGTGCAGCCTTCATGGGAAGTCGAGTTCAAGGCTTTCTTGTCCAGCACTACTGGAGCGGCTAGCCCTTCGGCCACTACAACTGAACTTGCCAATTCAACTGCTCTGGTTCAGGTGCAAGAATTCATGTTGTACACATAATCATATTGTACACATAATCATGGCTTTGAAATCACCCCTAGCCAAGAGGGGTTTAGCCACTCATGTTCACAACAAAACGAAAGAAAATGAATTTAAACATTGGAAACAAAAGAAAGAAAACACCTAAATGCTCCAACGATCCAAGTTGACAGCAAGCACGTCCAAGCACTTTCCTTTCCTTCCTTTGCTACGGCACAAGGTATTGGTGAGTGTTTGAAGGTTTGTTTGTATGGAGGAATGGATGTGATGATGAATGGATGTGTTTGGATGAAGGTTATGTTGAAATGGGAGTGAATGATCTAACAAAATATGACTTAAATTTATGTTACACACTTCCTTTTATAGAGGAAGTGCAAGGCAATGGAGGGTGACATGGAGTGTGTGTGCAATGATTCAAGGGTGAAAGTGAAGTAATGATGCAAAGCATGGGGGGTAAAATGGAGTGGTGTTGAAATGATTCAAAGGTGAAAGTGAAGTAATGATGCAAAGCATGGGGGGTAAAATGGAGTGGTGTTGTGATGATTTAGGAAAGATTAAACCGAAATAGGAAACCTTGGCTTAACTTTCCTACTTCAACTAGGAATCCTCATCTTTAGGTCTTCAATTTCGTCAATTCCTTTAGTTCCAAGCATGTGATATTTATTCCAAGCCCAAAATTGCTCCAAAAAGCTCCAAAATGCACTTATTTGCTTCATTAATCCTTTGGACCTATAAACACACGAAAATGGCTTAAAGTACATGAATGACTAAGACTAACAACATAATTGCAAGAAAATAAGCTAACTAAATCGCATAAATATGCTCCTATCATTGGTCCTACACCGGTGTTCGGAAATGCATCCTCAAATGCAGATGGGGATGAAGATGGATCTCCTACCATTCAAGAAACAGGGGTAGAAAATCCGTCTCCTGGTGAAGGTTCCATACCTAGGGCTACGGGACGAAACAAGATCCAAAAATTAAAGGAAAAGGGCAAGGCAAAGGATGATTACGCCTTTCAATAGGAAATGGCAGCCTCATTCAGATTAATGGCGGAGCAAAATGTCATTGCCACAGAAGAAAGGAACCGTAGGCACGAAGAACGGGCAAAACAAATACAAGAAGAGATGGATGATAGGAACATGCAAAAAAACACTTCGGATTACACTCCAATGAGTAAGACATATTTTGATAGGAAAAAGAGGGAAATTATAGCCCGACTGGAGTTGTTTAGATCTGACTATACTCCTACAATGGTGGATGATGATGATGATGATGATGATGATTATAGTCTTTAAATTTAAGTTGTTGTAGTCTTTAATATTTACGTTGTAGTATTTAAATTTAAATTGTTGTAGTCTTTAAATTGAAATAATAAATTATGCTTGGCATATGGCTCTTTAGCCCCCTCGGTTGGAGATTTTTTTGTCACAGGGCTATGTTTGGCATATGGCCCTTTGGCCCCCTTGGTTGGAGATAGTATAAAATATGACATGGCACTGTTTATTAAAATACAATTTCTTTGAGGGCTATAGAGCTAAAGAGAGTCCTCTGACCCTCTTTCGGTTAGAGATGGCCTAAGAAGATCGTGTAGTCAAGTGGTGGACTTAGAAATTTTTCTCTGGTGGAGCCAATGAAACAATGTCAAGTCTGTACCTAAAGGGCACCTGTTTGGCCTCCTTAAGTTTCACTGAACTAGATTGGCTTACTAGTCCAGTGTTTGGTGTGAGCGGGTCGGAATTTAATAGGACTAAGTCGGCCTCGTGCCGACTAGCAAGGCACCCCAAAACGTTTGGGATTGCTAGTCCCATCTCTGAACTTGTGTTGTGTGCACACAATGTCGTCTGCAAAGCATGCCTCTCTGCAACTCCATTTGCCTCCATGCCCAGATCGTAAACCCAGATTTGAAACTCAGCCTACCCATGCCTAGATCCGAAACTAAAAAGCAAAACAAAAATAACAATCCCAATAAAAATTCTTCCTCTTCTCATAAAATTTAGAGGCGCGAGGAAACAGAGGCGGCAAACTTAGTCCTTGAAGCTAGTCTAGTCCGAGATAATACGGTGCAACAAACACACCCAAATAGTATTAGGCCTTTACCTCAAAAAGGGAAAAAAAAAAAAAGATTAGGCCTAATTAGATCATTAACGAACCCGGTCAATGTCTTACTTATTAGTAAAATAAAGTTCCTATTGAAATCAATCAAACATTGTCATATCATTTAATGAATAAAGTTTAGTGTATGAAGGCTCTTAAATTATTAAGTTGATGCCTTTATTATACTATACAAGCAAACAAAAACAAAATATTTTTTATTTTTTATTTGAAGGCGACAAAAGAAAGTTAAAATATAGCAGGAATGGTGAGTTGAAGAAGGATTAGACCAAAACAGATGACCAGAGAAGTTTGAGAGATGGAGGAAGCAAAGGGAGGAGAGTTAAAGAATATTCTGATGGCAAAGTTCAAAGAAGGAACATCAGAGAGCCAGATCGAGCAGCTCATCGAATCTTTTGCCAACCTGGTCAACCTCGTTGAGCCCATGAAGTCCTTCCACTGGTACACAATACCTCCTCCTCCCTAATCTCTTTCTTAATTCTTTTCCACGGAAAGAGATCATCTCCGGATCTCTTCCTTCAAAGCCTGCAAATCAAACGATCCGGACTCTTGAA
Source organism: Malus domestica (assembly GCF_042453785.1). NCBI lineage: Eukaryota > Viridiplantae > Streptophyta > Magnoliopsida > Rosales > Rosaceae > Malus > Malus domestica. The sequence goes on along the minus strand of NC_091676.1, from coordinate 10,810,423 downwards.
CTTTGATCCAGCGATCCGGACTCTTGAACTTTGATCCAACGATCCTTGAAATCCGAGCCCATGAAAGTTATAATAATTTTTTGCCGTTTGATCAAATTTCAAGAGTCCGGATCATTTGATCTGGGCTTTGGAGGAAAACATCTGGAGAAGATCTCTTTCCCTTTTACCCAATTATAAAGAGTGAAAGAATGAATGAATATGATTCTCATTGGTCTATTTACTACGTGAAAAAAAAAAATAATAATAATAATTAAGTGGAGGTCTCGCATACCTTCACATATCTGAAGAAAAAAAATTAAGGTATGTGATTATCGAGGAGGGATTGTTTATCTCATATCTAATCCTTCGTATCTTTGCTCCTTCCAATACGTAACAATGTTATATTTTTTATTTTTGTTTTTAAGACTAAGTTGTAGACTTTTAACAACAAATACGAAATTGTCATATCATTCAACAAACCAAATATTGTGTAATACGTTAGTGTCTGATGTGATCTATTTGCAGAGATTTTATAAATATTTTGAACTTTTTAACCGTTAGAATGTTTTAATCAGGGGAAAGGAGCTGAGCATTGAAAAGGAGGAGGAAGGTTACATTCATGTCTTTGAGACCACCTTTGAGAGTGTGGAGGGGATGGCAGAGTATGCAGTTCATCCTGCCCACCATGATTTTGCCAAGCTGTTCCTTCCCAATTTGGAGAAAATGTGTTCCATCGGGTACCGTTTGGTACGCAGACGGGACGGAACGGGACAGGACGGAACGGGACGGGATGGAACGGAACAAAGATTTCGTGTCATGTTTGGTACTAGCAAGATGGAACAGAACGGAACGGGATTAAATGACTAACTTACCCTTTTTATTTGACTCTCCCTCTCTCTCCCGTTTCTCTGCTTTCTCTTCTTCCATACGTTTCGTGTTCTTCGCATGCCCAGATTGATCCCAGTACAAATCAATCTCAGTAAATCAAACCCATAAAAATCAATCTACAGAAGATCTGAATCTCGAAAGTTCGTATTCAAACAACCATTTTTACTGTAAAACTTACAAAATTAAACTAAAAAAAGTGAAATTGAACAAAATGCCCAACGACATAAAAGAGCAAATGGGGGCAATCCTGCTCTGCAATGTGCACAAGAAGAAGTTAGGGTTATGAAATCGTAGAAATTGGGAATTGAAATCGACGAGGGAGGGGTAGAGTTGCACGAGTTTCTTGAGGTTTTGGGCGATGTCTTGGTGGACAATTGCCTGGTCTAGGGTTTTGGGTCGGTACTTGTCTACCCACAACACCATCTTCTTCAGTCTTCACTGCCGTCAACGGATCTTGATTGGTACCGCCTCGGCGAGGAGGTCGGAGCGTCGAAGAAGAAGGTGGAGCGCGGAGGTGACGGCGCCAGAGAAGAAGGTTGAGCGCGGAGGTGACGGCGCCGGAGAAGAAGGTAGAGCGCGAAGGGACTGAACCGGAAGCCATGGTTTGGGTTCAGATGGGTTTGCTGGGATCGAATTCGAAGAGAGGGAGGCTACGGGAGAGAGAGGAAGGGTAGACAGTGGAATTAATGAAAAAGATGAGAGGTATTGTTGTCCAAAAAATTATAAATTTGTGTTCCACGGGATGGAACAACCCGTTCCAGGGGGGGTATGTGGAACCAAAATTTAACCCATTTTCGTTCCGTGGGACAGGCGTTCTACACAATTTAAGCGCACCAAACATGGGACGAAACAGATCCGTCCCACTCTGTTCCGTCCCGTCCCACGTACCAAACGCACCCTCGCAGGACCAGATCAGCAAGTCATGACCCTAAAAAACCCTACCGAAATACAGGCTATGTTGATGAAGTTCCTTTCTAAATAGAAAGATTAATCAGAATATTTCTTGAATTTGGGCTTTCCCTTTACGTTACTAATAAAGTGTAAAGTGATTGTCATGGTGTCACTGCATGCAATGAGGTTCCAGTGACATTACTCATTCCCCGAAGCTATTTGTACCGTCTGTTTGATAATTATTTAGTTTTAAAATTTTTTATTTTTTATTTTTTATTATATATAAATTAATACGTGAGATTCAAATCTAAAACCTCTTATTTACCGTGATTATGTTTTTTTTTTTTTTGCTTGACATATAGAAAGGGAAATCAAGATCTTGAAAGCGAAAATAACTTGAAATAGCTTTTAGTTTTTCTTTTTGTGTACCGTTCCTTAATGATATATTTGCTACTAAATTTGATTACCAAATAATGTGTCAATGCATGTATCAATATCTTGTTTAGTAAAATAAAATTTAGAATTAACCTAATTAAATCAATCACACACTTCCACATTATTACTGAAAAAAATTCGGTGAACAAATCTGATGTGCCTAACATTACTTAAATAATTAGGTTCATTATACTATACAGGATTTTTAACCAAAAATGGTCTTTGAGATTGACATAACTCCTTAATTTGATCCCTGATATTAAAAATTGATGGGAGTGGTTTCTGGGTTTATCCACCGTAAATCATTTTGGTCATTCCGTAAAAAATATGGCAACGCTATTGTTAAATTATCACGTGAGCTATCACGTAACCATCTTTTTAATGATATTTTTGTCAAACCAACCACTTTTAGCCAAAATAGTCTCTGAGATTAAACAAAATGCATCACTTTGGTCCCTAACAATGGAAATGAATAGAAGTGGTCTCTGAGTTTGTTCATGTAAATCATTTTTGTTCTTCCGTGAAAATTTTGTCAATATCCTCGTTAAATTGTCATGTGACGAGGATATTGACATATTTTGCTAATAAAACTATTTAATTTTGTTTCTTCCGTGGAAAATTTTGTCACTACCCTCGTTACGTTGAGGGTTTAGTTTGACAAAAATACCTTAAAAACATGGTAACGCAATCGCTCACGGGACAAATTTTTGATTAATTACATTTACATTTAAATTTAAATTGGGGGGATCATTGGTTATAGCATTCTGGAATATGGCTGGAAGTGCTTTAAACCCTTGAAAAAACCACGAGCGAAACCCAATAAAAACTCTTTTGCTACCACCACCAACGACTCTCTCTGCACTTTTTGGTTTTCTCTTGGATGGCTACCACCAGGTCCGCCGCCGCCGCCGCCGCTCTCGGCGCCTCCAGTTCAGGTTACCCATTATTTTTCTTTTTATATTTCTCGAATTTATTTTCTTTTTCGAGTTTCTCTCAATGGCAGTTTAGCTGCAGTTTGTTTTTCGCTTTTTCTTACTTATGATTAAGCAGTTGGGTTTTCTGTTCAGGTACTGCTGGTGAAAAGGATACTTTACCGGTCGAGTCTACCAATGGAGCTGCTCCTTTTCCAGGCTTAGAGACAAAACAGGAACAAACAGATCAGTAATTCTTCGTACTCACAAACGCTGGTTTATCCAATTCCTGTTCTGCTGTTTGGTCACGTAAAGTCATTGACCATAGGTCTAGAAGAGCTAATATTATTTCCTATCTTGATAGATGTAAAAGCTCGAGCGGATGCCGTGTGGGAGCAAATGAATAAAGGAGTATCTAATAAGCAATTCAAGGATTTATTAAACAAGTCTTCTTCATCTGTGAATAAAACTCCAAAGAAGTCATCTAATGTGAGAATTTCCTCATTCTTCCTCTCTGTGTTGGAATCATAAAATTGTAGTTGGCTAGAATTTGATCTTTTACGTCGATTTTTTCTCAGAATTGGTTGGGATATCTGGGCCTAGCACAAAAGAAGGCAGAGTCCCCAAAAGAAGATGCATTACGGAAGAGATCAAGTGTCTCGCCGAACAGCTCCGGTGACAATGGTGTGCAGGATAAATCTAATGACGAGGCCAGGAGGCTTGTTGCTGCTGCTTTTGTAGAAGTTAAGGATGCTGCAGTTGCAACATCTGGCAGAGGGAAAGTTGAGGTATGCACATTGTTTTATCACCTGTTTGTTGCTGTTCTGTCGGGACACCTGTCTCGCTAAAATTTGGTTTTCGTATGTGAAACGTAGTAGATGGACCTTCTGCTTTCACTAGTTTAATTTTCTTGAGAATCATTTTTCAAAAGACGTATACACGGTTCTTAATTTCCTTTCCAATCCATTACCACACATGTCAATATATGTATGTTGTTACACACCACTTTTACCACCTAACTAGTCTCTGTGATTGGCAGGAGTTTTCCTGTTTAACTTGAATCTCTTGGAGCTGGTTCTTTGACCAAAACTTGTAATTATTAGATTGGCGCGATCAATCATCGTCTGTATCTAATGCTACAGACAAGTTTGAAGTTTAAAAAATCCTGATTTTGTGCCACAATTCATTTTTGAGAATTTATTGGTAAACTTATGTTTCATATTTGACAGCTAGGTGTTTTTCATTTTATAGATCACGGAGGTTCGGGATTTTGCTGGTCAAGAAATTGAATATAAGAAGCGTGTCGATGCTGATTCAAAGGAAACATCCGAAAGGGTGAAAGCTCCTGCACCTTCAGGTGTCGATGCTTTCCTCGAACAGATTAAGAAGAAGCCAAAGCTCAGTGTGCTTGACAAAACGAAAAAGGACTGGGGGGGGGTGTTTAAAGAAGAGAAAGGGTTGGAGGGAGAGTTGGAATCTTACAAGAAGAGTTCAAACCAATATTTAGACAAGGTAAACTTCTTGCAGCGAGCAGATTTCCGAGAGTTTGAACGGGAGAGGGATGCACGGCTGGCCGTGCAGGCCAAAAGGAAGCCAGATATGCGGGAGGATCCATAACTGCAAAAGATTTAGGGTTGCGTCCGATTGACATTTTCAAATTTCCCAACTGGGAATTTTCGCGGGAGGATGGGCAGCTGCTGCAATTTTTACGGGGTATTGTGCATTTGCTTGAGGTTTTTTCAACATTTCCTGGATTTTCAAGGAGAGGAGAGAATGGCCGTTAATTGTAAACTAGCGAAATGTTTTGATCTTAATCCGATTTTTCGGGTGAGATTGTAGGTCTCGATTCTTAGATGAGGAACTTGCAGCGTCAGGTGATGGGAATAATGAGTGAGTTCAATTCTTTCCCTTCATTTGTCGAAATAACATATGTCAACTAACGGTTCATCTCATAAGTTCTAACTGGACTATTCATCATGTTGCTAGTTTCACTGAGTACTGCATTAGGCCACAAATCAGGACAAAACACATACAAATCAGCTGCCGATTGCAAACACAGGCGTAACCAAGTTGGCTAAGATAGCGGAGTTCCCTCTATGAACCTAAGTTTTAATCTCCATCCGCGTAGTTTGAATCGAAACCTGACCTATCCCTGCTGTATCGTTATCGGTTGTCGAGTATCAAGACACGATAAAAGCAAAGATCCGACGCCCTACTTAACCCATAGCATACAAGAAGACGTAAAGCAAGAGATCCGATGCCCTACTTAACCCATAGCATACAAGAAGACGTAAATACTAGGCAGTTAAACCGCACAAAATGGGTAACAATCCGTATGTTGTTATTCACAGTGAGATGAGAAAGCATAGAGAGTTAATCCCTTAACATCGCCAAAGAGTGAACAAAACACCAACCTTGTTTTCAAGCGCTTTTATCTGCCACCTTCAATGAAGGCTAAAACAACTAAATGGAAACTTCTTACCAAGTCGTTCCAAGATTCTTAAAAACAAAAATTGAAAACGAAGATTAATCAAGTAATGACTTTTCTAGATGTGAATGGGCTTGTCATACGTGGCCATGGCAGCTTCCTTCAACGCCTCACTCATGGTCGGATGTGCATGGCAAACGCGTGCAATGTCCTCGCTCGATGCATCATACTGCAAGGCTATGGCCGCCTCGTGAATGAGCTCTCCAGCATTGGATGCCATGATATGAACTCCCAATATCTTATCTGTTTCCTTTTCGGCCAATATCTTGACGAGTCCTTCAGCATTGTCTATTGCCTTGGCTCTGCTGTTTGCCATGAAAGGGAACTTTCCAACTCGGTATGCAACGCCAGAGGCCTTCACTTGTTCCTCGGTCTTTCCAACAGATGCAACCTCGGGGTGCGTGTAGACAACCCCAGGGACCTTGTCATAATCCACATGGCCAACCTTACCGGCTAGGAACTCCACACATGCAACCCCATCCTCTTCTGCCTTGTGGGCCAACATAGGTCCAGGAATAACATCTCCGATTGCATAAACACCCGAGACATTTGTAGAAAACCTCTCATTCACTAAAATTCTCCCTCCCTTGTCCATTTCAACTCCTATCTTGTCCAAATCAAGCCCGGATGTGAATGGAACCCTACCAGCAGAGACAAGAACGACATCAGCTTCAAAAGAAGTCTGGTCACCACCGGATGCTGGTTCAAGGGTCAACTTCACACCATCTCCAGAGGTATCAACTCCGACCACCTTTGTTTTGAGCATGAACTTCATCCCTTGCTTCTCAAGGGAACGCTGAAACTGCTTGCGGATTTCCGAGTCCATTGATGGGACAATATCAGGTCCAAACTCAACAACAGTTACCTCAGAACCAAGTCTGCCCCAAACCGAGCCCATCTCTAGGCCGATATATCCTGCTCCAACCACCACAAGTTTCTTTGGGATTTCCTGCAAAGCCAGAGCTCCTGTGGATGATACTATCTTCTTCTCATCAATGGTAATTCCGGGTAAAGACTTCACATCAGAACCGGTGGCAATTATGATATTCTTTCCCTTCACAACTGTATTCTCACCATCAATGGCGTCCACTGAAATTTCGGACGGGGAGATGAACTTTCCATAACCTTTAACATATGTGACCTTGTTCTTCTTGAACAACCCCTCAATTCCTCGGGTAAGATTGGAAACAGCTTTGTCTTTCTGGGACATCATGGCAGGTAAATCTATCTCGACATTGGAGAACTTCACTCCGTGATGCGAAAATGCATGCTTAGCTTCATGGAACATGTGAGAGGAATGAAGAAGCGCCTGGACACAAAAGCGAACGACATTAGAGATAAATTCCACATGCAGCCAATACCAATATCACTTGATGAATAAGAAACACTTCTAATTACACGAAAAACAACCCGAAAAGAGCATATGTAATTCATAAAACATTAGAGAATTTTCAATTGCAAATGCTAATGGATTATATAGTAAATTTCTTTTTATATACTTCTGAGGTATCCCATTAGGGCACAAAACGCAATAAATTTCCATAATTTGGCTGAAATTTTTTCGATTCAATCAAAATTTAATATTAACTAATTTGAATCGAAATGAATATTATCAAGCATAAATACAATCGATCAACAGAGATTCCATACAATAACACCATTGATTCAATCAAATATAACACCATTGATTCAAACAATTAGATCTGAGCAGCAGTAAAATCAATCAAATATAACTAAGAACCAAACAAATCAAACAAAATTGATAAGAAAAACCCAGAAAAAAAAACCCCCAGCAGGCAAGTACAGGACTGTAGGAGTAAGCACCTTGGAGGGTATGCATCCGACGTTGAGGCAGGTACCGCCGAGAGCACCACGCTTCTCGATGCAGGTGGTCTTAAGGCCGAGCTGCGCGGCCTTGATTGCCGCCACGTATCCGCCTGGACCGCCGCCGACGACGACGACGTCGTTCTCGTCAGATCCCGAGGAGGCGAAGCCCCTGGAGAAGGACGTGAGGGAGGAGTACCTGACGGCCTCCGATGACGTGTTGGACAAGTTTCTGGAGAGAAGGTAGGCCTTCCGCCGCGCCAAGCTCGCCATCGCCATTACTCTCTCGAAATTCCGATTCGTTGTTAAACCTCTCGCTTTTCGTTTCTGCTGCGTTTGGTAAAGGGCCTAATGAGCCCCTAATCTTATGGCCTATTGGCTACTATGTGTTTTTGGCCTTTTTCACAATTATTTTCTGTTTTTATTAATTAAATATATTCTGTTTTTCAGATACAGTGTGCTAAGGTCCAGGATATATAATCCCTGGTCTTCCATAAATTAATGGACACGTTGTAATATAGTTGTGATTTAGAAATGAGATGGGATTGTATCCGTCTGATCGTGATGGTTGTAATTGTGATTAATACGGCTGTTCTACGCTTATCCTTTATGACTACTAATATTTTTTTTCCCATGTTTTATTAAATAAATTGGAAGAACAATCATGCGGTGGCAACTAAATCAATATAATATACTAATTTATTTTCATTTGTGCTGACATTTTTTTTATTAAATAAAAAATTGTAGCAAAAAATGCAAAATGGAGAAAATGGTAGAGCCTCACAGACTCTCAGCATATCACCAATTTGGATGTTTGGTGGAGGAACAATTGCCCCCAAAAGATGATGAGGTTATTTGTCTTCTGCCAATTAAAACAATACCAACGCCAAATTCATTGGAAGCAGAGAGATTCTAACATGTAATCGAGGACATCACTCGTCTATTAGTATTTGTGTCCCGTAATGAGAGAGAGATACTAAAAGCGATGAAGAGAAAGTTCACTCAACACAAATTCAATTATTTAAAATAATCAGAAAATTAAGATTAATGTAAATTAACCCAATTCATCTAAAAACAAGACGAAGGTCAAATGTAAATTCCGTTTTACCGCTACAATCCACAACCTCAACAACCCAATCAAGTCCTGTTCTAGCAAAACTGGCGGCTGCCTTGTTTCTAAACCTAAAATCTGAAACAGCCACAAAGAGATAAAAATTGCATCTCCCATTAGGACTCAGTAAATAGGAATTGACTACTATTTACATTCAATTGCCTTCTAACAAGCTTCTCAGCCGGCTGCGTGCTTCCTCCGAGAGGCTGCAGGTTCTCAACCTCGGGCGCTGGCGAGGGAACTCAACACGTTCTGGAGTAGAGAGGCGCACAACAATAACTGTGAGGTTGTCTGATGTGTTCAGGCGCAGTGCTTCCTTGACGAGTTCTTTGGCACACTGTTGGGGGTCATTGTGCCGCCTCAGCCCACGCCGAACCAGACTCACAGCATATTGGCTTGACATGACATCCCAGATGCCATCACAACCAATGATAAAAAACTCATCATCTTCTGTTAACATAACCTGCTGAACATCTGGCTCGGCAATGAGAGGCGATGAGGAACCCAATGGTAATTTTAAGCCCCAATCTCCAAGAGCTCGGGTGACTGAGATAGAACCGTTAAGATATCCATCATCAATGTAACCACCCAACTGCTCAACTCGCACACGTTCCGGCAAGTAACTAGGTCTATGATCTTGAGACATGTCAACTGCTATTCCTTTCCTGCAAAGAACCGCTCGACAATCACCAGCATTTGCAACCATTAAATGCCTTCCAAGTATAAGAGCAGTCAATGCTGTTGTTCCACACGAACTTCTCACACTTTGTTCATCAGCCAAGGCATGGTCAGCCAGTAGAAATGCTTTCCTGTGGGAATTCTCCAACTCTCTGAAGAAAACAGCATCCATATCCATTCTCTGCGGTAAATCAGCATCTTCAAAGAATAGGCTCATGGCATTCCTCTTGATATAAGCAGCTGCCTCAGGCCCTCCGTGACCATCGAAAACCGCATAAAATGCACTTGGAAAGGGACACTTGAAGCGAGGCCCCACATGGGCAGATAGATCATCGATCCGAATGTGTTCGTCATCCATGGAATCCCTTGATCCAATGTCACTGTGGCTTCCTGAATGAATGTTCGGGACAAACTTGACTGCAGAAGACTCCATTACTGCATTATTAATCGTCTCTGTGCAACTCAGAACCTGGTAAAAGAGAAAACAAGTAGGTGAGCAGACACGTTCCATGCATCTCAAAAGTTTCGTCTAACAGCGCTATATGTAAAGGCTCATTCGTTTTCTCTAATTCTTTCATTGCAATTGATATTTAATTACGCTGTTGATTGTCTGTCAGAATTTCCCAAGAATTAAGCAGCAAATCAAATTGTTATACAAAGAAGAATTCGATCACCCAATGACTAACCCATTAAACTTCCTGAAACTCCTGACTAACCCATTAAACAGAAATTCCAGCATAGAGAAAACCATATAAGACAATCAGTTTCGAAATCCTCGTATATAAATTCTCACCCGATTTAATCGGGTTCATACAGACTCGAAATTCCACAAACAGCATAAATCTACCAAGTACACAATTTTGATCAATTCTATTAGAAAAAAATGTACCAAATCAGAGTTCACATGGAATTTACTGTAAAGCTAAACCACTAGAACTTATTCGGTAAAAAAAATTTCGCCAGAGTTCATCAGGAAAAGGTATTCCAGGCTAATGAAAAACACCATCAAATCTCCAAAAAATAAAGGAAATGAAAAACCCTCGGAAGCAGTTAATTCAGTAGACCCCAACTGAACCCACAAAAATTCAAGAACCCATGCCAATTATGTTCGAATTCGCAAAACAAAACTAATCTCGAACAGAAGAATCCAAGAAAAAACAAAACAATCAAATCCCACCAAAAAAAAAAAAAAAAAAACCAATTAAAAGCAAAACAAACGAACAAATCCCACACACAAAAAAAAAAAAGCCAATTAAAAAATACCCTGAACTCAGCAAATAATTCACTAATTCTTCATACGAAGTCAAACGGAGCTAATACAACATACCGATTCGAAGCGAGAAATCTCAGATGAAATCGTCTCGGCGACGAGAACCTCGTTGAAGCTCGGAGAGGAAGGCGAGGACGCTGCCACGTCGATCTGAAGGTTGTGCTCCTTGGCCACGCATACGCGGTACTTCATGTCCAGCACCGTCTTCTGGCAGATAACCTCCGCCTCAGCCACCATTTTCTGGCTCACAATCATTCTTAAACGCCGTCGTACCGTCAAAAAAAGAACCAAATTACAGATTTTTTTCAGTGAAGAAGAAGAGGGAGAGCAAATTAGGGTTTCTATTTGGGCTTTGGGGTTTCGAATTCTCGATCGCTCTCTGATTTTCTCGGATTTTTCTGTTGTGCGTGTAAATGTGAGAAGGAGCGTGAGAGAGTCGGGGTTATATTTGTATCGGGAATCCGAGTCCGGTTCGGGGTGCATTGTATTAGGAAGCGTGTTTGACACGTGAGTCCTGGCGGGTAAATTGTTGAGGCAGCCGGTTTTTTTTTTTTTAACAATCGATATTATTTATATTAAAAAAAAAATAAAGAATTTAGTTTTATAATAAACTAACAATTATGTGTTTTAAATTCGTTTTTGACAAAAATAGAACTTAAAATCCATTACTTACATATAAAGAAAGAAGAATACTGTTAGATGTAATACTAATCGACAGCCCGAAAGCAGTTGAATGGTTTTGTAGACGGTTTTACCCTTTCGTTGGGTTTTACTTTGCGGCTGGTTGAAACCGATTCCTTTTAACGGAGTGACAGCTTTCCTAAACCGCGCTTTCCTTTTTCATTTTTCATTTTTTTTTATATTTTTTTATATTTGTTTTGGGAAACACTTTCCTTAACATTGACGCCGCTTATTATTCGGTAAAAGTAAATTGTTTTTCCGAAATTAAATTTGTGCAAATTGTTGAAATTACTATTTAACCCTATCTATATCAACTGTAATATTTTGGGAATTTTGGTTATGGAGGGCCTTTTCTGTGCTAATTTTACAAATTATCCATATGGCGTAGTTCATATGTCAGTGTTAGTCATGTGGTTGAAAAATTCGTAATAATACAGTGATTAAGTCTGTTACCATTGTTAGTCTTAATTGATAGTTTTATTTAAGTTATGTCCAATTTTGTGCACATGCAAGTCACTTTTACGAGTAATTTATGCTATCGAAACTCATTTAACACTTAAACTCATGACTCTTCAAATCTCAAAAATACTCTAGGGAAGAGCTGAGCGATGCCCTTTGAAAATCTACCCTCTAATTGCTTGACAAATTGCCTCTATAGGCATTGAGTAGGGTAACTGCTAGCCGCATTGCTTTGTATGTATTGCTATTGTCATCTATCAACAGACACACTAGGCATATGTTGGCATATGTCGGCCTCCTCGCTCAAAAGTTATTGACATCAGTAAACTGGCTTGCTCAGGAAGTTGTAGGCATCTGTTGACAGGCGTGCAATATGACTTGGCAAATGATCTCATGCCTACAAAGCTCAATGAAATGCCAATTTTCATGTTATTCTGTCCTAAAAAATTGCGCATTATTTTTACTAACCCTCCTAATAATATCTTCTGGATCCGTCACTACATATAACTGATACACAAATTATTTCGAATTTGTGGAAAGTAGGATAGAAAGTTTGGTGTGGACTGCCATTATTGAAAGGGTTTTTAACCACGAGAGTAACATTTATATATGACTAATATCACACAATCATATGTACAATTTAGCCACAAAATCTTGGTTTAAATTTATATAGCTATAAGCAATATCATTACATAAATTTATTATCTTCGCTTTTAATTCACATGTAGCATGATGTACAATGCAAATAATGAAACATTGAAATTGACAACAAGTTAAGATTATTAAATTAGGGGGAATCCATTATTTATGAATCATGAAGAAAACGAAGCCGAAATTCCTCCCTCATTTCACACAAGGATCCGATATGCATGTCCCGTTAAAGTGCAGTCATTTATGTTGGAACGTTTTTATTTTATTTGTATTTTCTTTCAATAATTAGTTAAATGTGGATCAATATTCTTAGGGTCAGGGTAAAGCGATTGGAATACACTTTACTCACAAGTCCGGTCAGGGACTCAACAATTTCGATTGAATTGAGTTGCACAAACGGGCTAGCGATGCCATCATCATCCTGCATTCCGGGAAGTAAGGCAAAGTTTGTCGACTTCGCTGAAATTGACCATTAACTTGATTCAATTGACTTGTACTGCAAGTGGTCACACTCCTAAAAGGAAGCAATATCTATATCTAGGTATCCTTTAGGATTCTCCCGTTTTTAATACAGATTCCATATTCTAAAAGTCTCTCCAACTAGTATAAATACACTGATCTAGAATTCATTTATAGTAACACAATTATCATATACTCTATTCGTTTACCCACTGCAAGAGTCTCATATATCGCTTACTAACTTGACGGTTGACGAGTTTTTGGCCAGTACCCCACTGGTGCCAAAGTTGTCTTATGTGTGTTTGTTCTTTTACAAGTAACTAGATTTGTGCATCTCCTCCACAGTCCACACACAATGGTACTCGAATTTGGTTTCAACAGTAACTAATTTTTCTAATTAAAAGAAGTGGAATGGCTACGGAACTTTATTAATGCTCCTACTTTTAAATCATATAACCAAAAGGTTGCGTACGAGAGTTCGTTTTTGTTAGTTGTTTGCCTTGTTGGATTTAAAGTTTGTGGCTTGGGTAAGCATTTAGCACTCGATTCCACTAATTTGTTGTTTAAGACCAATACTAATCAAATTAACTTAACTCACAAGTCCTCTTTCCCCTACTTTATTTACTTTTATTTTATTTTGTTAATTATTAATTTAATATATTTAACAAAAAGTTAAAAGGAGATTAGCCAGACAGATAATCAACCATCCTAGCCTACCTATCAAGATTCCGACATTTAACTTCTTTGGCAATGGCATCCATATCCATTACAAGGTAAGGTGGAGGTTGTTTTTGTGTGTGGATATACTGCATGCTAATTGCTATGTAGATCACCAAAGCATGAATTTATAAATTAAAATCCCTTGGGTGCTTTATGGATCATACAACTTTAGAATAAAAGGAAAACTAATGAAAATGGCTTGAAAACTTTAAGTTTTAACGATAAAGACAAAATAAAAGGTAAAGTGAATAGTATCAGGATTGACTTTTTAGTATAAAAATGTAATTTTTCGTTAAAGTGAACGGTATCGGAAGCTTTTCGTTAAAGTTTCCTAGAATAAATTGTAAATTATTAGAAACCTTAAAATACCGCTATGTCGTGGAGAACGAAAGAGAAATTGAACTTCGGGTTCTAAGAACTAGCTGAATGTTATTTGCAAGCTCGCTCAAAAGGAGGTATAGTGTTCGTTCAAAAGAAAAATTCAGTTGAGGTTGCTCATATAATATTTATTCTTTATTGTGTTATAATAAGTCCAAATTTCGACATAAACTTTTCAAGGCAAAGACTGCGTGTATCGGTAAATTTCACCTAAGCTTGTTTTTTATAGAGTCTAATAACAATTCACAGAGAATAATAGATGCACAATAATGTATATGTCACAAATACAGTACACAAACCAATTCCCCAAGGAGAGTGCAAATAAAATTTACAAATATTCGTAACCTAGAAGTTTATTATTTAGTGAGCTATATCGATAGCAGGTATGATTTGTAAAAAAAATTGCAGACAAATGCAGTGACAGAGAGTTCATAAACAGTATAGATTGGGAACTTTAATGAAAAGCATCCGGTACTGTTCACTTTAACGAAAAACCACATTTTTACACTAAAAAGTCAATCCTGGTACTATTCACTTACCCTTTATTTTGTCCTTATCATTAAAACTCAAAGTTTTCAAGCCCTTTTCATTAGTTTTCCTTATATTTTTAGAAAGAGCCTCAGCATTTCTCAAACTTGAAAGCCTACCCATTAAGCAATCTTACAATCCAAGACATTGGATATTTGGGATTGGCCAATCTTTCTTCTTATCTGCCCAATCCAAACTGGCCAATGCTCATCAAGCAACATGCCAAATGTCACGTCAACTTAAAAGTGTACAGGAATGGGAAGTCTGTCGGTCTACAAATATTCGAATGTAAATAACCATACAAATAAGAGAAGGAGATACGTAAAGACGACTCTTTTAAAAGTAGAATTTTTTATAGATTCTTTGTTACTTCATATTTTTTATAAAATATTTTATAATGTTAGTATAGAAAATAACGTTAAAGAGAAATAATTTATAGAGGTTTTTAATATTTCTTTGCAATTGAATATAAAAAAAAAATTTGGTACCCAGAAAATGAGAAAAAAAATGGGAAAAAAAATACATGTGGCGTGTGGTAGAAGAATGATAGTGTCTGATCGCTATTTGATTTGGTGCCACACTTCTCATGGTCCAAAATTGGAGGTTGGGTTGGGTGGGGTTGGGGGTGAGCTTACAGCCACAGGTCATCCTGTCACCCTTTTCCACAATGCTCCATTGTCTTTCATCCACTACTCCACCACGTCATTCGTAAGAATTTTTTTGCAAAAATAATGACATCCGACCAAGTTATCCGTATAAGACTTTTTATAAAAAATATAGAATTTTATTGTATTTTGATTTCATCTTATACCACGATGATCTTGTTTAATTTGAGAATTACTCTAATAGAGCAATCTTACTAATATTTCTCCAATTTGAGAATGATGCAAGCGTAACTCTTTTGATACTAATTTGTGAGGTTTAGAAACGTTTTCAGATAATTAAAAGCGATTATAACAACATTTAGTAATAAAACAAGTACTTTTATTTGAACCATAAACGGACAAAAAATATACTTTATGTGGATAAAAAATAAAAACATTTATAAGTGGAAGTGCTTTCTACAGAATCGTTAATAAACGGGCTTAAAGCACTATTACATTTTAAAGTGATTCTTTTTAGCAATTTGGTGTGCTTCTAACCAAAGTTCTTTTAAAAAAAAAGCACTTATAAGTAAAAGTGTTTTCTACAAAATCGTTAATAATTTTTGCTCATAAGCATAACTAAATTCTTCTTGACAATTTGTTTGCTACATGAAAGACATTGAAGAGGTCAATCTGATCTTATCTAGAAAAACAAAAAAGCCTTTGGATGTTGCCGAAACCACCAAGCCCCCCAGAAGATCACAGCAGACGACCTCATACTCTTTCTGCAGCTTTCTCCCACAGGCACAGCCGCACAGCACCAGTCTCGGGCATTTGCTTCTGATGTTGACATGTGTCGCGCTATAATTGACTTTTGATGTTGACACGTGTTGCGTTGCGATTGACTTCCTGGTTGAAGGAAACTCTTCTGGATATAACGAGGAAACTCTTCTGGATATAACGTTGACTAGTGCTCAGTAATTTCGGGATTGGTCAAGGATTGGTCAAGCACGGTACAAACATAGGTGATAAAGATAAACATTGGCAGTCAGATTTTTGGCTTCGAATAATTCATATGATACTTCATATATGCTCTCTACAATCTTATGAACAGCTTCAACTTCCTTCCATTCCTCAGGTGATGGTACGCCTTTAGGATCAATCCCATTCTCTGGAGAGAACTCTCCCTTAGACCGCCAATCCAGAGCTTCCTTTAACTTGGAATTTGCGAGATACCACAAGGGATATACAAAATTAAACGACATCAATCTACGAAACTTGAAAATGACTTCTTCTATCTCCGAAAATGCATCCTGCACCATCTTGTTGATTATTTCCTCGCAGCAATACACACAAAAGAGCTTACCTTCTTTTCTTGGATGCGAGTTTTCACAAACTCAATCAATCATAGCGATGAGCATTAGTCACGGTGAGCGTTGATATTTTGGTCTCGAAGCCCCAATCTTCAAGACATCTGTAAATGCCCCTATCTTCATCTTCAGATGAACCAGAATTAAAGAGGGAACGGTAGTAGAGCACCAACTTTTTCACTTTCCAATTCTCATCAATAAAATTATTATTTTGGTATATAAATAGACAGTGGGATGACAGAAGAAGCCGAACCCAGAAAAAGTTAAAAATACAGAAAAAAAAAAATTAAAAAGGTGCAACTTTTATTGGTGGGTGAATGAGTAGACAGAGTCGCCCACGGGAACTGAACGAAGTAGAGGTACAGGGGATTTGAGGGTTTTCTGCGAAGACAGCAACACGCCCGCTTAAGTTAGGTTATGCTTTCTTTTGGGCGGGAACGTGAAGATTGCATAATTATACATGGTCAGTTTTTATCAAATAGGGTTTATATTTAATTTTAAATAAAAATATTTAAAATAATATATAACCGTACGATATACAATGAATAGATATGATTGACGAATCTCTGAGATCCTCATAAAAAGGATCCGGATTCTTTTGTGTTAAATGTTAAAACCATCATAGGGAAAATGAGACGATTGGGTTTTTAAAGATATTGCACGATAAGGGAACTGATTTGGAAGCCATCATACTACCTCCGATTCAATAAATTTGTGTAACGTAGGGTTCTCAGTTGGAGAAGTCATCCATCCGAGTTCACATCAACGACAAAATCCTAGCGAATAATTGGTTTTACACCACTAAAGTGTGGGATTTTAGAGTAAATCACATCAATAACAGTAATTAGTTTAAACTTTTCTTTGTTTTTGGATTGCAAGTGACAACTACTACGAGATAGTTCGACTCCCCAGCGTAATCGAATGAGCATGAAGCGAATATATGATATACAAAAACCAAATTACAGCTCATATAGTTGAATAGGTGAGGTTCTATTACTTGTCCGAAGGCGCTACACGCCATACGTAAAACACGGTGCACTCACTAGGATTTTACTTCCTACGCCTAATTATACAGCATCATGTAAATATGGCACCGGACCTACTATCGGCTTTCATGCTCTTCGGCCTGATCACCTTCAGTAATTCGGTGCGTATACATCCACTATTCTAAGACATTCTGTACATAATTATAGCAGAGCTCTGGTAACTAATGGCAAACTTAAAGTCGGCATGTCTCGTCACTGGTCCTTTACACGGCTTCTTAAAAAACACCTGCTTGAAACAACCCCATCGTTGTCGTAAACCTAAGAAATTAATGTAAACTGGACTTCTCAGACATTTCGTTTTACCATTATGATAGCTGCAATAATTCTTCATGCAATGATCGCTATTAGAATACCTGGGAATGGTACGAAAATCTGAGCATGCGGGATTGTGACTGAACCACAGCAGAAATCCCAAACACCATGGTTACTCACCAACAATCTCGAGATCAGTTGGAGCGGCTACCAAAAGTTGAGCTATGAGGAATTGATGCAGGCATCAGTCTGGGCGACCCTAGATCTTTTGGTGTAGCTTCAGCACTGGCGCTATTAACAATTGGCGCGTATGGCATTGTCACACTCTTTTTCAGCATTTTCTGAATAGCGTTGCAAAGCAAGAAAATTCGTTACAAAATAAAACAGAAACTATCTAGGAAAGGAAGAATATCACTAACTTTTGCAATGTGTTACAAACACCAATGCAAGGGTGTACGGTATTATCAATAATTCTTTAGTTTGCATATACAATTTTAGCATTCCATGGTCAACCAACCTTGACAAAGTTAAAAGTCAAAGCAATGATGCTGCATAGCTCAGAGGTATGGCGTTGCAATCTAACCTTTTGTTTGTTTGGTCCGTAAGTGTTCATTGCTCGTTCAATTGAAGAGTACACGTCCAGTGCTTGGGGAGTATCAGGGAAGCACTTTATGACACGAACTTGTTCCCTCATCTCTGATTTATCTTGTAAGTAAAGAATGACCCGTGAAGGTGGAGCTTTTGGGTAGTCCTTTTTCCCATGTGTCATCTCCATTATCACCAGGTCATCCCACAGTACATCCCACAATACAGAACATGGATCCCTAGCCGGGTTGAACTTCTTCTGAGCTACGTTGAAGGGTTGCTGAATGACAAAAGGTACAAATGTCATTGTTTGGTGAATTTTGAGTATGGCTTATAGAAGATAGGAAAGGACTGATAGTAGCACTCAGAATGATTCTAATCCTGCTAACTTACTTGCAAAAGTATCACTCTTCGATGAGTGACTAGAAGAATTCTTCCTTTGCGGAGTAAAAAGTGATCTTCATAAGCATCTGATAGAGCAAACTTCCCACGTACTTTAAACAGATCAACCTGGAGGAAAAATGAACCTGATTCTGCCAGCTGCAATATGGCCTTCATGACCAGGAAAATGAAAGTTGGAGTCAGAATGAACAGTGAAGGTGGTATCAATAAAAACCAAACCAAGTTACATTGACGGAATTTTTTACTGCGGATTGAAAGCAGTCAAACAACTAGTACCTGTCCCTGTGCTTTGTACTCGTCATACGGTCGAATCAAATTATCACCACCGATAACACGAGGCAGCCTTCTGCGGAGGAGTTGCTCATCGGAAGTTATTGCTGATGCTATCTTCATTCTCATCGCATTGGCACCCTCAGTAGTTTTTGACAGAAGATCGAGAACCCCACTCACTGGTTGTGCAGCTGCACCTATTAATCCTTTCCCAACACCTTGAACAAAACCCTCAACGCCAGAATTTTTTGCACCTTCAAGCGGCTTTGTCAATATGCCAGTTACTCCTCTAAAGAGGCCTTTTGCCAGTGCTCCGCCTCCCTCTCTGATAACATCCCCAAAGTCCTCTACACCCTTGCTTTCCTGAAAAGTGAAAGTTTTGAAGTAAAATTTAAAATAAATAAAAATAGTCCAGCTTATAGCTATAAATTAATACTGAGATTCATCAGTGTCAAAATTGCAATGAGCAAGAGCTGGAAAAGTACAACCCAAGGAGAGTACAGTGCATTGCATTTGCTATTTTCATTACCATATAAAAACAAATTTACTTGAACTTGTTAATTTAAAAAATCAATAACAACTTCCCACAAAAATATGTAGACCAATAATTGTTTTATATCCCTCACATGTATCATAAGAACGTAAAACTGTTGCAACCATAAAAAATTGTCTGTATGATAAAAAATCGTGCACAGGCCTAACCAAAAAAACCTTTGCCATTAATTATATTCTATTTTAGGCAATTATGTGAAATTATATTAATTCAAATGACAAACTAAAGCAAACCTGTCTCCGTCGGCTTTGAATGAACTTCTTATCAAATGATAAGGCAGCCATGCCCTTGCTCATATGTCCAAGGGCACTACTTGCATTGCCCAATATGTCAACCCCAGATAGCAATTGAAGAGGTTGGCCTAACAGATCCTTTTGAACATTTGAAATAGCAATGCTAATCATTGAACTCTGCCTCATGCACACGTTCTCATTAAACTTTTGGTTTATCCTCACCTAAAATAACAAATGTAAGTACTTAGGCCAGACGAAAATCTTCTAGGATGAACTCCAGGAAAATAAAAAAATTAAAAAAAAAACACCATGAAATCACAGCACAGCAGGAGGTAGAATCCCAACACTTACTGGCATATTCTCAGTGTTCCCCAATGCAGTCATCAAAGATGCCCAAAATCCGAGGACACCTCTTGGCCGCTGACTAGGTGACATAGCCATTGACACTTTGAATCGAACCTCGGAAATGCTAAGCACTCTGCAAGTACAAGTAACATTATTTAAGGGAATTATGACTAAATGTAGTGAAAAGCTATGAAAAGACAATTTTAGAAGTCCTGGCATACCCAATTTCAATAATTGGATCAACAGAAACAGCAGTTGTTTGAGTATCAGACAACCGACTGAGGTTGACCTGCTGAACCATCTCATGAAGGCGCCAAATGATTGGCTCATGAATGTTTATAAAAAAGGCAGAGTTTTCAGGTCCCTGAATAATCAGTTGCATATAATTAAATATAAATTGGAGAAAAAATATCAGAAAACCTTCTATTGGAAAATGATAACTTTCTTATACTTACCTGGAGACCGATATATGGATAGACACATAGATCTAGTGACCCATTTGATTGCATTGTAATTGACAGTTTCAAGATATAGTCAGTATCTTCTCCAACTTTCTGTGGTCTAAAAAGAACAGGTGTTGGAGTAAGGGGCAACTGGTTATCCAATTGTATCCCTCGCATTCTAAGTTTGAACCTGAAAACAGGACACAGAAGACTCCAGATTTAATAACCTGCCGTTGTAAGAGAAACATAAACAGTCCAAGATTCAACAATAGCATCCTAAGGGTCTTTTTGCTAAGTAAGCCAAATTTACGCTTCTGAATAGAGATTCTCATATAGATCTGTTAACAGGAATTAACAACAAATCATCTGCTGAGGCTTGAACCATGGACCTCATAACATGAAAGCCTATCACACCAACTGTTGACTGCTAGTATATTATATATCTTATTTTACCAATTAAGCCTAAATGTTAAGCGATAATGTTTTCTTTTGAATAGCAATATATTCAAATAGTCTGCAACACACATAAAGTATTTCATAACATATTAATATTTAAAAAAAATATATATGCACAATAACAATTGTTCTTTTCCTATTTTTCCCGATAGGAAATAAACTATCAATAATAAAATGAAACTGTACAAAACAGAGGACAAGATGTCAATATACCTAATTCTACTAACAGCATCTAATAAATACACCAAAAACAAACAAAAAAAAAACAAAAAAAATATCATTACAACAACACTCAAGGTCACAGCAGCTTTTCAAGAGTTAAGAAGACTGCACCCACTGATTAATAAATTAAGCAAATTGTTCTCCAAGCCACAAAATTGATAGCAAACTTACCTACTGATTCCAGAACCTAAGCCGGTTGAATATGCACAAAGAAGATTCTGAACCGAAAGGTACAGGATTTCTTCGGGTGTATGGTCAATAATGGATATTCCAAGCTCAGGAAGCTCAATGATAATATGAAACTCACAATCAGTGACTATTGGTGATTGTTGCTGTATAGAAAGCTGAGACATAGGTGATGAGTGGCTTGTACTCAAGATTCCAGACGGATCACTTTCTGGCATCCAGTCACTGATCTTGATGACATTCACTTTCTCTTCTTTTATTACAGTAACACGTAAAGCTTTAGAAGGCCCATTTCCCACATGAATGGGTTGGTGATCAGAAATCTCATCAATATCGTACTTCTCTGATTTTAATGGGTCTTCCCCCTCTACCAGGATCTCTAATAAACGTCTTCTGCCAAGATCTTCCCATAAAAAAGAAGCTGCTGTATTGGGAAGAAGAAATTTCCATGAATCGTTAGTACCATCCACTTGCCGAATTCGGATGGGTAGAAACATGGAACGATTTTCAATCCTGTTGATAGAAAACTATCAGCAGTGGGCCAAAAACAAAAGAACACATGTATACAAGTAAAGGAGAATAAACCATGTTTATGTATTTATTTTACTGTACTAAGACAACTTCCATTTTTTTTTTTGAAAGGAAACGAAAGAATTTTATAAAACGAAAGAATTTTATAAAAGAGAAAATGTAAACCACGTGGAAAAACCTGAGCTAGGAGAAAACTAGCAAGGACCCCTAAAGAAAACAAATTGAACAGAGGAAAAGCTAGACTGAATCGGTTAACGGCTGCTAACAAATCCCTAAAGATAGAAGAGAAATTGTAATCTCTAAACTCCACTAAGACAACTTCCATATGAACAGACATTACAAGTTCAACAAAATTTCACTCTGGTCAAAAAGAATTATTTTTCTTATCCTATGATACCTTAATAACTACATTATCTCTTTCCATTTCACAAGATTTCATAAGACATAGTGAACTGTTACCTGTAAGGACTCATGGAAGAGTTTGGACGGAAAACAACTTCATAGCTTGAGTTCTTTGCTCCACTTCTTACAGCTATTCGAATTTGAAGTAGATCATTTCCGGCATCCTTCTTCAAGCAAACACGCATGATACCTTCATAACAAACACTAAATGGTGCACTCCAATTGTAACCTTCCACCCGCACCTGATAAGAAGAATAAATCCCATACGGGATTCAGACAATGTATGCTATTCATGCATAATTAGCGAACATGAGAGATTATAAAACTTCACTGACCTTCAACAGTTCAACTTTGGCACTAGACTGCCAACAAAAAGGCTTTGGAGAATCCATGGGATGAATCCATGCCACGGACTGAGAATCACATTGTTGCAGGCAGAGATTGTAACCAACTCTATTAATAAACAAGGTGTGGGGCTGGAAGTGCACAACCTGAATATTAACCATTGAGCAGTTGTTTATTATTATTACCATATACCAAAGAAACTTGACAAATGCATAGCTTATCAGTACCATCGTGCGCAAAAAATTGGGACTAACAACAACAGCTTTTACTAAGGACTAAGGAGTAAGGAACCTTCTGTCCATTCTAAACATGCAGATGGCCTGGTGAAGAGAATCATTCATCATTTTTCTTTAGGCTAAGGGTCATCTTATTTTCTGTAAACAGGCTTCAGAGCTAATGTTTTACAGACTAATTTGGTAAGTCCCTCATCACATTCTTCCTAGCAGTTCATCAGTCGTGAAACATTAAAGATTTAAGTCACAAGATATTTAAATCCAACCTTTGTTCTGTCTGAGGTCATGCTCAGTCTCGCTGAAAGCTTGTAATAGGATCCATCTGAACTGAATGCTTTTACATCAAGCCTTTCCTGGAAAAGAAAGTTCAAAGATCATATAATAGAGAACAAATTTCAGCAACTGTGAAGCAATACTCATGAGAAGGAAAATGAATATCGTAAGCCAATTTGATGCTCTATTGAAATCACCTTCTTTTCCAGCTCATAAAGAGATATCCCAGGACTGTAAATGTCTGAATGACGAATGGCAACAGAAAGCCCCACTCGTGAGGACAAATACACATCTTTTTGAGATGGAAACAGCGAAGCCCCACTACGGCTGGCATAATCTTGTGGAGAAAGCATGTTAGGAACAGGACTAGTGTCCTCAATAACTTCAAGTACTTGGATGTTTCTCCTTGTGGCAGAATGCTTCCTGTCCATAGAGTTTGTGGGACTTCTCAAGGCTGTTTTTGCAGACTTGACTGCCCTAGAAAGCATTAGGGAGTCCGTATCTGCATTGTCCGAAGGTTCTACTTCTACCACTCGATATGCCAAATAAATAGATGAATCATTAGTAATCCAGTATGGAACAAAAAATCTTATTGTTTTGGGTGCAACAGTGGTTCCTCCCATGTCACGTTCAATACTCACACGCAGTCTCCTGCAAATATATAGTAATGGAGATCAGGGATATGATAATTAATAAAATACTTGTTATATTAGTTACAAGAAATGTTTAAATTTTCCAATAAGAAAGAGTTTCAGACACCACAGCTAGTTGGGGGTCGCTAGTAGTAGAACATTATAAATGGTACAAAAGTGTAGAACAAAAACATATGAGGAAACATCATACAAAAATTATTTCCAGCATAACAGCTAGTTGGGGGTCGCTAGTAGTGGAACACCCACACACAAGTACAGAGAAATATATAAGGACACCAAAACATAACAACATATAAGGAACATAAACAAAGTTGAGAACACCAAAACATATTCAATTTAACCTAAAAAGACTAAAGTATAACAAAATTTGGCCCAGTGTAAAAACCTAACATAGCATAAGAAGAGATTCTGAGTTGGAATCCTTGCAATTAAAACCTCCAAATGTACATTGCTGGTTGATAGAAATCCACAAGGGAGGAGTGTTGAATATTATATGAATTTGCCTATATCCTAACAGGTTGAGCTTTTGAGAACAACAGTACAATAACAACTTTTGACAAAACCAAACAAAAAATATCAAAGAAATCTTTTCTCGGAAGCACAAACCTTTTACTTTTCTGGTGAACCATCCAGAATGATGAGACATGGTCATTGGAATAAAGATTCAAAACAAGAATGGGGTCCTGCCAGAACAACCATAGTTATTAAACTCACAATGGTATGTAGATATAACAAGCATGTTGCTTATATTTAGACAGAGCTAGTACCTTCTCCAGGACCCAACCACCCTGGACAAACAACGTAAGATACAAAGGTTTCTGAATGTCTGCTGAATATACATGTACACCCCCACGTGAAGAGATAATACCATGCTGTCGTTCAACGCATTTTCCGTCTCGTGTTCTTTCCCAGATTGTAAATTCAGCTGGACAGGGAAGGCGATTTTCCAACTTCATAGGAGAATGGACAGATATTCTCCAGTCATAAACAGGTGCATTCAGTTCAGTATGAAGTGCCGAGGCATCTGCCCCGACACTAAGCCAGAACTGTTTGTTTACGGTACTAGTACAACACAAAAGTATATCCTTCTTCTCCAGCTGATTCAACTTGAAGGTAACATTTGGCATCTTATTTTCCTGCTTTGAAGTATATTGTCTAGAAAGTGAAACCTGATCTATAACAGTCAGGTCCTTTCCATACGTATAACCAGTACCCACTGCCTCGAGAGAACCCCATGAATATGGAGGCTGAGGATGATCAACAGAAGGACATATTTGTAAGCACTGGTCAGAATCACTAGATGTACTTCTCCAAGGCAAAATAAAAGAACTCCCAGGATTTATGCTATCGCTTCTTCCAAGAGAGGAATCACGACCTTGAATTCGAGATGCATGACATACTGAAATTTTCAACTTAACATCGGTCTCATTTACAACTGTTGCAAGACCCCTGAAAATTGCATGCTTCTTGCCATTTTTCATAACAACTTCCAAAGCCAAGAAACAATTCTGTAATGATTTTGGGACAACTGACAATGGAAGCAATGACCGAATGTTCTGCCAAACACCATTTGGGCCAAGTCCGACAGAGAAACCTATGTCTCTATCGGTTGCATTTTCGGCCTCCAAATCTCTTTGAAAACTTGGAGTTGTTTTCCTCTCAAAATAAGAAGTTGAAACCAGAAGGCATCCACATTCGTCCATGTCTTCAGTACTGTTATGTTGAGCCTTTAAAGCACAACATCAAAGAAACATGAAAAAGAAGTCAATTCCTAACTACATGTGCACAACCAATGACACCAATCAATGCATAAATAAGGTGAAACATGCTCACCATGCCTCTTAGTGGATGTGATACTATGTTCTGAACATCATGACCTTGATGGAACACCCTAACTGAAGCTATTTTCCTCAACATATTTGCACCTTGCCCAACAGAATATGAGAGGGCACCCACAACTTCACCTGTATCATTGTATTGAGACCATAATAAATGCATGAGAAATTTGCCTCTAGATGATTATTATTCAGTAAGAAGTAGCAAAGAAAGCAGGATAAATAATTATTATTATGTAGTATCATATCCTTCTGCATGAAAAGGCCCAAAAGATCCAACCAAAAAATATAAAGAAAAACAGAAATGATTCAAAAGAATCATGATACATTTGTCAGGTACACAGTACATCTGATTAATAAATGAACTGGAAAAAGAAAGCAGTAGTACAAAGTGAAGCTCGGATTTGGGAAAAACAATTCTGAAAAACACATTCAGAGCAGCAACAGATAGGCCATCAGATGTGACCATAAACATACAAAATGGTATATGTAGTAGCTGTGGGAAAAGATATTCTATATGCTGAATATTTCAATCCCCTCTTGAATACAAGGTTTACTAATTCTAGATAAACATGTGAATCAACCACCTAAGTGCAAGAATAAAAAAATGTGAATGCAAGTTCAAAACAAGAAAGAATGCATAATTCAGGGAAGGTTGCCAATAGAACGTACCCTTTCCTGCTTTTGCTGCAAGGTTTGTCACCTCTACTTCCAGTTTTGCTGGGCCCTGCAACACTTGCACACTCAAGCTTGGAAACTTAAAGAATAAAAGAGTGGGAGGAAAGAGTAAAAAACAGCACAAACCATGTCAGATACCTTCCGAGGAACTTCAAATATGAAAAGTTCATTCCATTCCGCTGTACCTTCATTCAAGTTATTGAAATTTGAAACCGCAGGCTTAACACATTTTGTCCTTGCACTTTGAGGAAAAAGTTTTTGATGATCTGTTGGTTGACTATCAACAACAAGGCGCAAAGCACAGAAGAAGTTGTGGCTGTTACCATCATCTTCAATAGGTAAACCCTGCAAACAAAGAATCAACATTATCTCTTGAGCGTAGGAAACAAAATGATAAAACATTTAAGGTAAGAAAAAAATAAATTTAACCAGTTACAACCTTGGCTTCGTGGATCTGTATAGCAACATAATAGCGTGATTCCTTAGAATCATCTACAACGTTGAACCTATCAGAAAACCTTGGAGGCGGCACCCATATAGAAATGTAGTCACCATGATGTAACTGGTCCACTTTGTGTGCATTTTCCTCAACTCTTTTCACATAGATCTCACACCCAAGTTTATTCTCTACTACTACAGTCTGAAAGTCATCTTCATCCAATGCAGATAAAGTCTGGTCCTCTCCTTGTCCACATAGACCACCAGATTCCTGCAAAGACACAATTTGGTATTCAAAGTATTGTTACTTCACCCCCACCCTCCCACCCACATCCCCATCCCCCCATCACAAAGAATAGAAAATACAGGACGCATAGGTACACAATAAATCAACCCTAGGTATTACCTCATTTATCTTCATTGCTTTCTGTTCAAGTTCAAATTGTCTTCTCCATGAAAGAACACTCCCAATAAAAGTTTCAAGGTTTGCAGCACTGACATTTAAATTAAGGATACTGGTGGCAGCAATTCGCAGTGTCTTCCCAAATTTTGATGGTGAGTGCACATTAGTATCATAAGTTTCAAACCTTGAAAAAGTCAACAAAAATAATTCCTGAGTAAAACAAAAATTTAATTGAACTCAAAATCAGATAGAAAGAGCAAATATAATACTTGAATATTCCATCAAAAGGCTCCACAAGTGGTTCCCATGCTTCTAATTGAGTATTGAAGGTTGATGCAGCAATTGAGGAAATCAGTACTGCATTCATAGCCTCCAGTCGACCATGTGTTGCAAGCTTGATATTGGTGATTGTCGTGTCGAATAGTGGTGTCATCTGAAAAATCGAAATATAATCAATATCAGTTTGAAAATGAAAACCATCTTTACATCGGTTTCCAGACTTAGAAATGTGTTTATAAGACATACCATTCCACATAAGCTGTCTAGAACAGTTAAAGAGAAGCATCTCAGCTTCACCTCTGCAGTTATATTTTCCCTGGTCCTTGGCTTCATGGAATCACCAATAGCATAACCCAATCCGCTTGACGGTTTTTCCAGATCAGCCCGTGCAAGAAAAGTGGAGGCCTGCAGAAACAGAAGAGCGCCCCACAATTATGTAAAAACTTGTTCAGTTATGACACAATAAACACATCACGTAAAATAAAAATAAAAACTTCATATGAAAGGCACAAGTTACTGTTCTCTTCTAATTTTACCAAACTTCAGGCATGGCAGCTGCATACTTACATGACAGATTTAGACTTACAAATAACAAAATATTCATCTAACAAGCTGACTTCTTTCTGTTTTATTTATTTATTTATTTATTTTTTGATAGAAAGAAATAACAGGACATTTGATCACAAGGCAGGGCAGTGGAATTTTTGGGGCCAGAATCAATATTTAGCTTCTTGAAGAACTTTGTGACCAAGAAATCTAGGATACTTCTTTTAGTGTCATTCAACATGATTAGGTGCTGGTTTTGAGCTGAATGTAACTTAATTTCTTGTATGGACTGTGGCCACCAGTTATGTTTAGGTTAGATCTTTAGTTTATGTCTCAAATCCCTTCCCAGGCCCACTCCCTTCACACACAAAATTAAATAAACAGAATAAAGAAAGATAGAAACCCAACCTGATTTTCAACTCTCCAAATGCTCCAGCATTGAGATCCCTTTGAAGTTGAAGATCTTGAAATTGGCGCCTCAAGAATATTAGCTTGGTTAACAAGATCCATCCTAGGGCAACAAATTGTATCAACACATGGGGCTTCATCCGTCCTGGAGACTATGCATCCAAGAGATGCATAACCAGGTGGAGCAACTGGGTACCAAAAGAATACTTCATCAAAACCCTTCCCTACAACGTGGGCATCTTTAGTAAATTGTACAGGTTTTGCAGATACTTCAGGATCATCAGCCTTAAAAATTATGCCCACAGCTGGAGGTTCTAAGCTGAAAGAAAGAAGAACACGTGCTGGTTAACAAAACTTACAATAACAAAAAAAATTCAACTGACTAAACCTGATAAAGAAAACACAAAGATCAAATTTCTAACCCTTCGGTTATGCAATCACCCAATATGGCATAGCCGCGACGTGCGATGGGCCGCCATACTGAGACTGGTCGGCGGAGATCACTACCCTTGTCCCACCAGATTCTCTCAAAGTTGGGGGTCGACATAAAACAATTAATTGCCCTTGAAATTGATCTGACTTTATCCCATCCAGAAGAATTTCCAGTCTGGTTTCTGGTTTGCTGACTTGCATAGTTATTATCAACAGCCAAATTTGAGGCGGATTCTTTAGGAGAAGACTGATGCCGATTCCAATTCCAAAGAAGAAGATGATTGAGGTTACAACAATTGTCTTCAGGAGGGCATTCAGTAGAAGAATGGGCATGAAATGATCCAAGAACATTCTCCATGCGCCAGATGCTAAATCCAGATGCAAATTGAGGATTTGATGGAGAAGAAAATAAGCATTCTGAATATGTTGTTGATGTAACAAGATCAGAACGTATGCAATAAACAATATGATTAGGAGGCTGCTCTTTCCCTATATTTGCTATACAACCCAATGTTGTGTATCCGGGTGGTGCTACAGGCATCCAAAGAGAACAATCACCACCAACATCAGAATCAGCCCCACCAAATCCTTGAATAGCAGAGAACAAACCTATGAGATTAAAACCAATTGGTTTACGCACACGCCCATACGCATTACTCACTGCCATTACCGCCTGTGAAGGGGGAACTGGCCTGAAGACATCACAAGAAACCAAAAATAATTAAATATAGCATCCAAACACACTCACACAAAACAGAACTACTTGAACGAACAAGGAGAGTATCTTCCCCAAATAGATCAATAATAAAGAAAGTAAACAAAATACAATGAGCCGTACCCAAACCATCCATATATTATTAATTAGGTCATCTACTTTATGTTCCTTTAATTCCAGACAGCTAGATAAAAATAATACAAATCATGCTTACATGGGCACAAGCATATGTAAATTGCTTTCAAGCAATAAAATTTATGCCAGCACTCAATTTTTTGTTATTAAACAAGCTTCATTGGAAGTCATCAAGAGTACTAATTTCTCATGATAAAGGAGCATTAGCACATGGCTGGGAAGTTTTTACCTAATGGCAACCTACAACTACAGATTTTTATTTTTCTCAAGATTTGAGTGAATAAGCTCAAAAAGTACATGTGATGGAAAAGAAGTCCACCTTTACAACCA
Source organism: Malus domestica (assembly GCF_042453785.1). Classification (NCBI taxonomy): domain Eukaryota; kingdom Viridiplantae; phylum Streptophyta; class Magnoliopsida; order Rosales; family Rosaceae; genus Malus; species Malus domestica. The sequence goes on along the minus strand of NC_091676.1, from coordinate 10,780,489 downwards.
TGACGCATACAAACAAGATCTCCAGATTAACTCATAGTTATGATATTCACATTGCCTTCCTTTTTAATTTATTACTACTTGGGAACTCATCTGTATAAATTACAGTTATAAAACACAACAATATGCAGCATGGGGCCAAATTCTTTGATGACTCTTCTTGTAAAATAGGACCTTTTAGTTTCATCTCTGTTGCTGTGGAATGCTTGTCTAGAGATTGTAATGTCCATTTCATTAAGAAATTATTGTGTCCTCAAAAAGATAATCCATTTAATTCTACCTTGACGTCACAGAGTCTCCCAGTATAACATAATTTGAAGGTGCTCGAGGCCTCCAAAAGGTAAGGTTGTAAGAAGATCCATTTTCTGCATAAATACACAAAAATGTCAAGTCTTTGATGACTGACATGAAAACCATTCTGATGAAAAGAAATGGTGCAATTAAGATATCAAACTTCACCAGAGAAGTTATGAGAAATACCTTTTGGGGACACCCAAATTCGGTCAAAATTGGTACATCCAGCCAATGGCATAGAATTTCCGAATTGCAATGCTGATGTTGCCTGGCTTTGCAAATTAAGTATAAGAGACACAACACTCAGTGAAAGATGGAAGCAAACATCGGTTGATAACAAAGACATATTTGTTTTGTCCTTCACAGAAGTGTAACCCCCTGATATATCCACTGGATCAAGAACAATAAGACCAGAACCAGCCTCAACTGTAAGATCTTTCACCAGGGCTCGAACCCAGGTATCATTTTCTTTGGATGCATACCTGTATTAACAGGTTACGTAGATCAATCAGTGTAAATTCTTTGTACGTAATACTTCCTTAAAATACTTTAAGAAGTATAATTAGCGTTAAAAGTTCACGTATGCCAAAGCTTTCAAAGTAACTTCTATTGCACCCTTAACTTTTCCCTCGAAAAAGTGAAAAAGTATGTGAAAAATAAATATGGAAACTCTTACATGAAGCTAAAATCCAACTTTGCACGAAGAAGCTTTTCACCATATGAATCATCCAGAGAAGACTTTGAAGAATCATAGAAGGTAAACTCAGGAGAAACTACCTAAAAGCCAAAATAAGTAATCCACAAATGAACAGAACATCAAAATCAACTAACTGCACAAAAGTTTATCAGCATAATATAAGCAAATAAAAAAAATATATATATATAGGAATTGCTTAAGGGGAGGGATCCCCATTTTTTCAAAAAAATGGGGACACGCTCCCCACCGTTGGATTTGAATTAAATGAAATCCTGTGGTTGAGATTCTATGGCCTGTGTTTTAATCTCAACCACACAATTTCATTAAAGTCAATCTAACGGTGGGGAGCGTGTCCCCATTTTTTTTGAAAAAATGGGGATCCCTCCCCTTAAGCTCCCTGTATATATATATATTTATATATATATACGCTAGAGATAATGATCGCATTATAACTAATGAGTACTTAAGTAGTAACTTGTGGAAGCACTGCATAGCATACAGATTACCACATAATAATCTACCGATGATTTCAATCAGTTTATCAATTTCAATGTAAGCGGTGCCATGAATTACTTTGCAAAACAGTTATGTTGATAATAAATTACTTACCTGTGCTTCAAAACTGAAACTTGGGATCATATTTGGATCACTTTCAGAATCCGAAGAAATGTTGGAGGTGTCTGACGATTTATGCAAGTCTTCTAAATGCTTCTTGTCATCATCAGATAAGTAACTGTCCAGCAACATGATGTCCACACCATCCTCTGAAGATACTGAGTAGCTGCTATCATTACTCAAATGTGTATACTTCCTCAAAATAGAACCATTCTGATGTATTAACAGGAAAGTGTCAATCAATAGTTGGAACACATGCCAATTACTGAGGGATGAGAAAAACAAACTAAAAATAAAATAAGTAAAACAAAACAACACGTGTGGTCACATATAAAAATTTGACACTTTTTTCCGTCTTTTCCCGACTACACTGTGAAATGCTCTTTGTACCTCTATATAGTCCTTTTTCTGGTTTCTGAATCCTAAACCTATGTTTTGTGAAGTTTATCGGAAAACATTTTCTCCACACCAATTGCACACCTTCTAAATAGTACTGAAATCTTATGCATACCATATTCTGATGCTGCATTAAAAACAACTGAAAAAAAACGTCAACTGCTTGTCACAGATGAAAGGACGGATCTGTACCTCAATTTTGACATTCATAAATCGCAACCTCTTTCCATGTCCAATTATAATAATGGGCCGAGGCCTAGTTGAATGGAGTTCTTTTGCGTCCATTTCCGCACTCAAATAGATGGTCTTTCCACATCCATCATATGTATATTCATCAATGTGCAAAAAATCTGCTACTAACTGTCTACTTGGAGACAAGTGCACCACATCTTCTGTCTGTTTGTAAATGGGTCCAGAGAATACTATGCTACATTTTTTACCAATGGGATCATTCGTAGGATCCATCACTTCCTCTCTACCAGTTATTGTTCGTAATGCAGGCACAAAAAACTCACCCACAGCCAAAAGGAAATCAGCTACAACAAGAACTCGAGGTTGCTGAACCCTAACCACAAATGATTGGGAAGATTTGCGCCATCTATAATCCATCAAGAACATTGTTGATATTGGTAAATCCACATGAGAAAATCCAGCATCAGAGTCTGTTCTTCTAAAGCTCCCCTTATTCAAGGAAAAGGGCAAACTTCCAGAAGAAACTTGTTTGGAATCATCAGTGGATGATCCAAGCATTAGGCGCATTTCAGGTTTTGTATCGGGCCGAATGTCAACAACAGAAAATTTCGGAATGGTTATGTAGAGATCTATCTCTGACAATGAAGTCATCCGATACGATACCCAAAGACCTTCGATCTGTTAAACAGAAACAAATTACATAAGATTCTGTTTTTATTTTTTCTATGAAACAAGTACATAAGATGATAACCAAACGATCAGAACAGTCATACAATGTCAAAAAAACAACAAACAACTCTGTTTGAAATCTTAACACCAAGATGAAAGTTGACATCTCAGAGAGCTAAAACAGGACTTAAGTACACACAATTCAAAACGAACCCTATTTAAATGTGATTGATGCAAATACTCACAGCAATTTGAGCGAAAGGAGACTCCGCATGGATGGCATTATACAATTCCAACAGGGCATGATCAATCACAACTGCCACTATGGTAACAGTTTTTGATAGTAGGAGTTGACTGTTCATGTTGACCTTATCAGCCAGCAGTCTCATTGTATCCTTTGAATCAGATTTACCACCACGGAAACTAGGGGGAAGCTTTGGCTCTTCGCATAAATTCATGTATGCACAGTCCAGAATGACTTTATATTCTTTGTCAGACATGACACTGTGCAATAATCCAACCTGGTAGAAGACAATCAAAGGGTACAAATCAGCAGAAAAATATGACACTGCATGATAACAGAATAAAATCCAATTAACTAAAAGCCTTAAGAGCATCGATTCAAGACCAATTTGAAATTCAGGAAAGCAAAACCCATTCAACTATGGAGCCATATAAAAAGGGGAAAAAATACTTGAACAATAAAAATAAAATAAAGCTGAATAAGCAAACACCCAAACATGCACACCTAATATAACCAAACCATGTATAGGCCACATGCAGAAGCAAAGGCAAAGAATAGTTAAGGGGTTCAAGATTTGAATACAGAACACACAAGATCACAATCGGAGCAAACAAAACTTCGATTTCTTGTCCACATATGTTTCACTTTTTGGAGGGTATAAATAAAGTTAACAATTTGTATGCATAAATATATACTAGCATATGCCCCACACTTTGTGTGTGAAAATAATTTTTATTTTTATTTTAAAATGGGAAGGTGAAAGGGAGAAAAAAGGAATGTGGATTAGATAGAGAAGTTTTCTTTTTTTTTATATTTTATTTTTCAAAATTAAAGAATTTTTGGATCGCCCTTGGGTGAGGCTTTGAAAAAAACACTGTAAAATTTAGTTTGTGTGAATTTACTTTACTGCCCATGATTTTGTTTTGTGGTAGAAGACAAAATTATCTTTTTACCCTCTTTTGGTTGACAAAGAGGGTTTTATTAATGTAGTTTAGATATATAATATATATATATATATATATATATATATAATTAGAGTCCCCTCTATTGCGGAATACCTTGTAGGTCCCGCCCAACGATCATCCTTGCAAAAGGTTAGACAAATCCGAAACCACTAAGACATCTCATTGTAGCCAAGAAGATAGAATACATTATTTCAAGGAAACATTAAATGACAACCATTTAATTAAGTGGTTAAATGGTTTCGGATTTGACTGATATTTTGCAACGATGATATTTGAAAACCTAAAATTAGATGGTTTGGATCATTGAAATACAAGGTGAGGCATTCCTCAATAGAAACATCACTCTATAGAAACAATAATGTAGGGAATCATACAAAGTTAAAACATGTGATCACAACAATGGAGCAAATGGAGGATGACTAAGGTTTTTTTTCTTTTTTCAAAGGAGGATGAATAAGTTAGATCGCCATATATTGAGTACTAAAAAAGTAAAGGATAGGTCCAAAACGCTCAGCAATTCCCAAGTATGTTCACCGTTTGAAACAATATTATGACCCCATGCACTTAATATCATCTTGTACTGTATCAACTAACAATCAATACAGGATGAACTCCCCCACAAGATCATCCACCACATGTATCAACTATCCACCCATAAATTCAATAAAATATTTTACATCTCACACACAATAGTTACCTTCACTTCCAGAGAAAATGTTGGAACTTTCTTGAAGACATCCCTCAAACTTCTCCTCACATAAACATCAAGTCCTTTGCCTTCTCGTATCATTGATTTGCCCAAGCAACCGTCAATTCCTACAGACATGTTGATCCCCATTATCTGAAATTTTATGTCAGAGTAAAAATTAGTTCAGTAATTTCAGTGATAATGTCCAAGAAAAAGAAATAAAAATCACCTACCTCAGCATGAAGGACATCAATATGGACAGCTGAAGGATCTTTCTCAGGGGAACCATACCAACTAAGTTCATTTGTGACTTTTAGCTGTCCCAGATCAAGTTGAATGAAACTGCAATTAGATCAAATATAGAGACAAATGTCAATCTTAAGTACTGCTATAACAAACGTGTTTAACTTTGAAAATACAAGATCCAGACATAAAGCGACAAAATATTGAGCAGCACCACCAGTATGACCAAAAATCAAGCAGTCTTCAGTAACACTAGAACCATGCCCCTCCAATTAATGAAAACTATTCATCTGCCAACTTTTGAAACTTGAACCAGATAGCCATTTTCAAAATATTTATATAAACTCTCGACCGGAAATTCCCATGCAGTTCTCAACTTCTTCATCAAACAACAACCCAACTATCTAATTAACCCAAATATGTGCATTATATAGTAAAAACAGAATCCAAATTCACGCACTCTTTGCTTCTTGAATTCCTTGGAACAAGGATTATTGGAGTCTCAAGTGACAGGTCCAGCTTCAATGCTGTAGCTCCATCAATCTCATATTTCTGAATCAGCCACTCAAAGCCTCCAACTTTGTCAACAAGTTGGATTGCCTCTTCAGTATGTGGGGTGGCAAGTTCCATAAAGTACACTGTTATCTGCATTAGCATGTCCAAAAAAGTATGTGATACTTCAAAAATGGAATATCGTTAATTACAAAATAAAGAACAAATATAAATAAAACCTGAAAATATAAACTTCAAGCATTTAGATTACACAAATTAACACACCCATGTGAATGTTGTATCCAAATGATTGAGAGCAATGCCAAACATACCTCCTGAACAAACCTATAGAGGAAAATTATGCGGACAGCAGAAAGTCGGCAACACAAACTGTAATCATATCCTTCATAGTCATCATCTTCAGCACTATAAGAGTTAAATTTGAACTGCAAAACAAATAAAAAGATGAAATTTTCATAACAAAATAAATATCACAGCAAAAAAAAAAGAATCATGTCTGCAATGCAATAGCTGATAATTGATGTTATTTGTACCTTGATAAGGGAATCAACACCTGGATTACGTATATCACAAAGCCAATCCCAGCAGTGATCTGCTCCAAGAGACATATCACGAAGTCTAAAATTTCCTAGGGTGCCTTCAATGGAAAGAGAACTCGGGTGGACCTTAACAAACAAACAACTCAAGTCAGTAATATAGTTATTTGATACCTAAAACATCACACACAGTAGTAAATTTCAACCAACACATCGAAATAATTGTTAATCACAATATTCCCATCACCTTGAGATCCAGCAGGAAACTTTCTTGCACAAACATCGCAAATGAAGAGCCATCCTCTTTGTTGAGAAACACAGTCACATTGTCAACATTCATGCTTAAATAAAATACTACACGACCTTTACCATAACCCAGCAACCCTTTGACACGCCCATTTTCTTCAGTCTTTTCTTTGTTCATAAAATGTTTATCATCTGGAACCTTAGTCATGTCTGCACTACCTTCTGCATCATACACTGAGCTTAAATCCAGGCCGAAATCAATCAAAGCAACAAGAGTGGGTCTGTTGCAAAAGAACTCCAATTTTGACATGCGGAGATTCATCTGAAGAAAAAAAAAAGATCAGTACAAAGCATTAGCATTGAAGATTAAGATTTTTCTATTTGTAAGAAACACAGGTTTCATTAATTTAGTTCTGCATTGCAAATAAAACCAATATAACAAAGATCCAGGACTATAACTAAAGTCGACTGCTCATGTCAGTAGTACCTGGGTATCAACACCATTATAATCAGGCGAGCTAGAACTCCGAGTCAAGAAGTTAACAGATACAAAATTTGAGTTATCACCGCCCTCCGCCTCATAAAATGTCTCACCAGAAATGACCTTTTCCTTAACCAAATTTTTTTCATGAATTATGGCCCGTGGAGATGCAAATCCAGTATCATCATTGATGTCCTCAGTGGTTGCACATGCATCCATATCCATTATCTGTGAACCTAAGCCTGTATCGGAGATAGACATAAAATCCGGCAAAGCATCTGTAAAAGTATCATCATCCTCATGAAGCAAAGCAGACATTTCTTTCATGTGTGGATCAACTATGCCAGGAGAAGAAACTATATTGTCATTGTTTAGCACGGAGCAAGCTAAATACTGGGGGGTTGTTGACAGACGAACTTGAAGCTCATCTTTGACTTTTAAAGAGTGCAGTTTCATCTTAAGTGTCAGGTCAGCTTCCCAGCGAATCATGTGCAACTGTAAAACAAAATGGCATAGTATTTAATACCAATACACTGGCGCATGACAATGAGCTAAGCACACTTGAACATGATAACAAGAAGATAGTGGGGATAACAAACAAACTGGAGAGTAATGTAGAAGAATGACGCTTGTTACAGTATGTTCCAAAATACCACAACCCCAAGAAATGTAAAACAGAAATATCAACTATATCAAATCTGATACACAGAGAACAACGAAATATGTTCCAAACATGGAAACGCCTTCCCCGCCAATAGCCCAATTATTCTGATGCTACCCTCCCTATCAATTCAACTAATATAGGGTAAATACACAAGTCATCAAACACACAAATACAATAACAATGATGAACAGGGTCAACAATCGCATTTGACATTTTACTTTAAAAATCTCATGTAATTCCACATTCGCCCTTAATAAAATCATAAATGAAGTATAAACTAGCAACAAACCTTTCCACCATTGGCAAGAACCTCAAGAATAAGAGTCTCGCCATGTTCTTCAACAACTTTATCAGCAGTCTGCACAATAAAGTAGGAAGGGAACACTGTCAGATTTGGTTAATCATTAGCCTTGTAAGTATTTTTCATTTTGTTCTAAATATCAGTAGTAAGCCCCATAGGTGATAATCATTTTCCAAAATAACCAAAAATGATGGGAAGCAGGATGCTGTAGATACTTTAACACAATGAATCTACTAAAAGAAAAACCAACCTTTCCGTATATGAATATCTTTGTCTCCACCAGTGCCCCATTAATAACTAGGTCAGCTATTTTCGAATTCGTAGTCTGGGGTTCACCATATTCAGGGGGATCGCTTGTTTCTTCCAATACATTAACTGATGGGGGAGCCTAAATGCAAAATAAATACAAACTTATAGATACCACCAAGGAGATAAGTAAATAGGAGTTTTAAGTTAAGATAGAGATCTTATATCATACAGAAGCTTTATATGTAGCTTGTATAAGCCCTTTTAACCAAATGGCCTTCTCGTCCTCAGCCCGAAACTCTATAATCAAGGTAGTAGGAGACTCCAAAGCCTGGAAAGAAATACAAATCCATAACATGTATGATATTTGAATAAGGAAGGATATGCCCAGCCCCAAGCAAGGCTTGAACAAAATAAACATAAACATAACTATAATTCTTCCACAATCCAATAATTCAGATGTCAAGTCGAAAGCACAGACATAAATATTCAATTCCGATGTTTGACCTTCAGACAGTAAACTATCACTTCCCACAAATTTGACATACCTTTTGATTGTCCATTCCCCTGTAACTTACAGCGAGACAAAACAGTGAACCACCAATGTTTTCTGGGGGAACCTCATATACTTGTCTACCAGCCATGCTGTACCATCCAAATTTAGAAATTTTCAGTTAGTAGCATAAAACATTTGATTGCAGGAGATAACAGCAAAAGAAAAGCACAACCAAAACATTTCATATTGCTCGAAAAAGAAACCAAACTGTAGGGCAGAGAGTAAGAAAAGCTATTTGTGCAGTAAATGCGTTTGGATGGGGTTAATAGCATACAAATGAGGTGATGGAGCCTTATAGAGTTTGTAAGATGATTGGGAAGAAGTCTAGGTGGACCTCTTCCCATGTTATGGCACTGATGCGGGTGAAGGGTGCAGATATAGCTTTGGCGTAATCGATGGAGCAGTACGCCTTGAAGGATCTCCTCCAGAGCTTTATCTTATCGCCAATTATATGATTTGGAACTCAGTCAAATGGAGGATTTCAGTGGGCTCCAACCCTTAAAATGTTGACCCACGACAGGGAACTACAGCCAGTTTATACATTTTTGTATTACTTATACTCTGTAAGGATAGGGAGGACGGATGCTGCTAAGTTGTAGTAGCTCCCTGGCCATGGGAATATTATTCATGTTAGCCTTATTACAAGGTTTTAAGGGGCGGGATGCCTATTTCCTTCCCCTGGTCCAGTATTTGGAAGGTTGATTGGGTTGTATGTAGATAGTGCTGCGACAATGGATCATCTCGTCCTTCATTTCTCAGTTGCAAAAAAAAAAAAAAAATCGTGATTTTCTGTTATCCACAACAGCAAAGCAGAAATGCAGGAACATGATCCAATTATTGACTAGTCTCATTTTTCCTTTTTTATTACCATCTATCAAGGAAATTTGGCAGTAACTTTCTGGTATTTCTAATATATACTCCCTCTGTACTAAAATTCACCTAGAGAGAAAGAGAGAAGTAACCTTGAGTGTCGCAGGTAACTCTGTGACTTTTCAGACTCCAGCACATAAAGATTTATTCCCGACAACACAAGATAACATGGTTGCCAGGTAGCCACAGAATTGCCAATCCCCTGAATCGGAAAAATACAGGGAAAAATAACATCAGACGCCGAAATACAAATAAAACTACCAACTTGCTCCTTCGAATGACGACATACCCTCCATGCTAAAATTCTAGCTTCTGCGGAAAGATCTGCCGGACTCCATGGAGTTCCTGCTTGAAAATCATCAAGAGCAGGCTGACTGCAAGTTTCCAATGTAAATATGTTTAACAGTTTCATGAGCCTCTGGAATCTCGATGGTGAAAAGTGAATCCCAAGGTTTGGCACTTGAATTGAGATGCGCATTGACGGGTAACTTGGGTGGGGCACTTTGATCTTAAATTCAAAGATGCATAGGTATGGTTAGCAACAAATCTACTAATAATGAACCAGAGTAAAACTTGGACACCAAATAATATAAATATTAACAAGCAGGAGAGAAATATGGCAAATTACCCGGTCAACAAGTACAGCCATTCCACACCTATCTATGAGAGAATAGCAATTCTCAACATTGTCTGGGGTAGGAGATAAAGGTGGGTGATTATCATAATCTGGTACATCCAAAGTGCAACTTCGACAGTCAGGACCACAATCCATAAAAAAGGCAGCAATATCTCTTCCAGTTATAAAAAACCGAGAATATAAGTTCTGCCTCTGTTTGTCATGCTGACTATCCTGCAATGATTAACTTATCATTTCAGGTAATGCAAATCAATCAGGCACAATTTGGAAAGGTCATTAGAAAAAAGAGGCATACCTTTGTGCGCAGCGTGAAATGACCAAAATCCAAAAGAAAATGGCTATCACATCTAGAAGAGCCACAAGTTCTGATAGGAACTCTTACTTTTGGAGCATCTAAGTCGATATCAAGAGCAAATCTGAAACAGGATCAGTAAACATAAGAGCAATGTGGAAAAAAACTCAGTTGCTTTACTCTGTACAAAGTATTAAAAGAATAAGAAATAGAAAAGCAATGATGTTTAGCATATAAAAGCTGAACAAATAGAGGTATATATTACCAAGTGAAATAAGAATTAAGCATACAGTATATTAACCTGCTTTGTTCTTCTAATACCATTTGAAACTGCTCCTGTGCTCTACGAGTTACTTGCTCGATTTTCATCTGCTCGTAGAAATGAATGATAAAAGATTAGTCAACGAGTATAATTCATATTAAAGTTAAACATACATCACATTATGTTTTAAAAGGCTCGCCTCAGGGCACGCCTAGGCGTCCTCTGAGGCTGGGAGTGAGGGTTGCCGCCTCTGTTTTGAGGGAGTGGGTGGAAGGTGTCGCCGGAACCGCCTAGGGGCGCCTCAGGGGCTTTTTTACCCAAATTTGGGTACGTTATAACTGCCTCATACCCAAGGTATTAAATATCGATGATATCGGAAATATCGGTAGTCTAAAAACACGGAAATTTCGATGGAAATATCGGGATATTATCGATATCGATAAAAATTGAATAAAAACCACGGAAATTGTAAGAAAAACTTGGAAATTTTTATTGAAACTTTGCAGGATGTTTATTTAGTCAATTATCTATTAGTTTATCACAAAAAATTAGAAGGAAATGCATTGCATGATAGATATAACTGATTTAAATTGATTATATAGCGAGCTGGCAAACATTGTGAGTGTAGAAAATATGTAGTAATTAATTAAAGAAGTTTAAACACACCATAATCATTTATATATAATGAATTAGTACAATATTTTACACTTTATACATTGCATGGTAAGATACATGAGTGACTTAGCAAGGTCTAAAATATCGAAGATATCGGAAATATCGGTAGTCCAAAAACACGGAAATTTCGATGAAAATATCGGGATATTATGGATATTTTAGACCATGCTCATACCTCTTCCTTGCACTATCGTCACTCTTCCCTTTTTTTTCTGATTTTTATTTTTTTATATAATGGATGTGTGTGTTGTCTGCATGCATTGTTATATGTGCGTATATATATTTATAATATATGTGTGTGCTCAAGGTGATTATTGATTAATAATCTTCTTTTTTTTAATATAGTTTATGTGTACGCTCAATGTATATATTAAAAAATTTAGGTCCCGTGAGGCTTCACCTCACGCCTAGGCCAGGCTATCCCTCGGAAGCCTCACCCACGCCTTACGCTTTTAATACACTAACAATGGTGATATTATTACCTGCAAAGCAGTTGCAGTTTCCAACGTGACAGTAGGACTAACTGCATTACTCCTTTTCACAAATTCTAAAAATCGATGAAAGCTTTCCATCAAAACCTGCAACGAGAAAAGATTCAGGAAGCTCCATGTAAAAAAGATGTTGAACAAAAGAAAGAGGGGAAGCATACAAAGAAAATCAAAACTGAGCCTTAGGGATCCATGCACGTAACCACTTCAAGATGATAGTAATTTGAACTAGGTTCCACTCTCTCTCTTCTTTTCTTTTTCTTCTTCTTTTTATTTATTTTTTTATTTTAGAAGAAACGATGACACTTTATTACAATAATAACATGAATTGCAAAATAGTGGATAAGAAATCCATCATAAACTAGCTAAGACCACTCAAGTAGATGTATTTACAAGTAACATAACCTCAACCAAAATCATTTTACGGCTGCTAACATATCCCACACTATATGAGAAAGAGAATAATCTCTGAACTCATTCGAAACCAATGCCCAGTAGTATTAAGAGAGGAGAACAAGAAGGAGGTTGGTCAAGAAGACCAACACAAATACAAAATCTTGATGTATTTACAAGTAGCATAACCTCAACCAAATTCATTTTACGGCTGCTAACATATCCCACACTATATGTGAAAGAGAATAATCCCTGAACTCATTCAAAACCAATGCCCAGTAGTATTAAGAGAGGAGAACAAGAAGGAGGTTGGTCAAGAAGACCAACACAAATACAAAATCTCTCTCTCTGCGTGCGCGCGCGTGTGTGTGTGTATATATATATTCAAAGATTGGACAATCACCGTGACGTAGCAGGGAGATATTGTAGCTGACAGCCTCCAGTCAACATTCTCTCCAACTGGAGAGTGTACAAAGCTAGCGGCTAGTGCATTCACCTTCTTCTCGCTACAGACACTCTGCCAAAAAAAGGACAGGAATAAAAGATGAGTAACTTAAAAACAAGATGCAGCGGCGCAACATAGCATCATTTTGATTCCATGTCAGATTAATATCAGAAATTCACATGTAAGAACAGTAGATAGAGGGGAGGACGGAGATTAAGTACTGTTAAAACAAATTAAAACCACTTCAAATTATAGAAATTCACTAAATTCAGAAAATATTGACATCAAAACAGTTACAATTCACATTAACATTCTCCCATCGCCAACTTAAAACCTGTTACTGCTAAATCAAATTCTGACATTTATATGGAAACAAACCTGGGCAAGTGAGCCTTCAGGCGCAGACAAACCATAGAATTTCAAGGACACGTCACAGTAGGTACTTCGATGTTTAAATTTGGTTGAGATTTGAAGTTGCTCAAATCTACAACATAAAACCTCCGTTTGATTAATATCAATGATCCTAGCAGCTGCTTGACCAACAGACACAGTTACCAAAAACCGGATCATATTCTGCATGTCTTTTCCTGAATGTGCTGTCACTGCTTCATCTGGCTGATAACTCAGTAACTTATTGATTGCCTGCCATTCCTCTTTAGTCAATCTTTCTTCCGTTAACTGTGATCCCTCAGAAGCATCCACAATGGCAGAATCTTCAGCAGGTGTACGCCTGAGGGAAAAAAAGTGGCACTACACAAATTGGGAAGTGTACGTAGATAAAACTACACACAGAGCTTTCACAAAAATAGAGGTCAAAATAACTTAAGCACAGCAGGTGACCCAGAAACAAACAATCACAGAACACAGAAATTGCAATGGAGCATTTCGGAGTCTTGACTAACCACATAAATGAAAACCAGCTTTTCTTCTGGAATGACCTCTGTTCAGCTGCTTCCTTGGATTTAACAGATTCTACCTTTGCATGTGCAAGTAACCTACAGGATACATGCACAACATCAAATGAGCACAACATCATAAATTGAATGTACCTTTATGGTATTTATTAACATATAAGTGTTACAAGAACAGGGTAAGCGGTCTCTTAAACAAGCAAGCCCAGAAAATAAATACCCCAAATATGTAGACATGCTAAAAATTTATATAAACACATAGGAAATCCTCTTGTGCCTCTTTGGTACACCCTCCATGGAAAGTAAAGTTGTTTAAATTGCACATTCTATGGTCAAGTAAAGTACTTCAGAATAAGATAAAGGAGAAGCAAGATTCACAAATCTTGGAATACATAAAAAAGCGCAAGACAAAATTGCACTATCCCCATTGAAACCTACACTGACATTCAAAGGTAACATTTGGATTAAAGGCAAAATTCAAAACCTTCTCAAGTTTAACTAATTTAAATCAACAAATATAAGTAATTCCTCACGGATTCCAAGACTAAATTCCAAGTTTAATTCAACATAATAATCTTATTGCTTTGGCATTTTATTCCAACAATTTAAGGGAATAAAAGCTAATCACTTTGCAAATTTCATAAACATACCAAATGGGTTTAAATTACTAATCCATACAGTTAAATAATAGAATCCAAATCCAATCCAAATCCAATCCAAATTCAACTGTGGTTCCTTTGAACCCAAAATAACAAATATGAGGTGTAAGGCCAAGGTTAATATGGAATATATGCATTCCCTAAAATCTACAATCAATTTTAATATATAGCAATGAAGTCAAAAGGTCAATAAAACATTTACCTCCACAAAAGAATTACTTTAGAATCCAGATCTTTCTCAATTTCTCTAATTTCTGCATTATTAACGTTTGATGAGTGTTGCAGTGAACCAGCATACAACTGAATGTAACGGCGGCGAAACTGACAAAGATCTCGAATGCGGTCCCAAGAGAATCGGTAACTGATTCAGGAAAACAAGTGTGAAGACTGTCAGAACCAACATGGGAAATTCATAAAAATACATCACGATTTGCAATATACGTCCAAAAGAATGTTGTGAGAAGTTTCACCAAATATTTGAAAAGTCAAATACAACCCTTAACTCAATTCCAGTATTTTTTGTTTATAAAATTTAAAGGCATATTGTAAAAATGAGAAGCTGACAAAAAAACCTTGAATTAAGACAATCTACCAGGCCGTAAACAGGCTACAAACAGACCATAAAAGAGTATATAGATACATTTTCTTTATCAAAATATATATTACCACATTTTCTTCTGCTGCAGGGTTGCTTGAGCACCATAGCGCCACCACAAATACGGACCCTCTGAAATTGGCACCAAAGGTCTCAGATGGGAAACATCAACATAAGTCTTGTATCTTGAAACAACTTCTAATAGTTTTATCCAATCATAATATTGGGCCTGAAAAAAAACCAGTAGAAATGAGTCATAGCACTCCAGCTGCACACCAAGAAAGTACGAAAAAGAACAAATTTTATGGGTTGTGGAAAAGAGAAAACTAACACCTCTAACTTTCCTCCGAGAGCTGAGAAAAGCAATTTTACTCTATACTTACATATTAGAAGAAAGCATTGAGAGGGGAAGAAGCAAGGGAGAGGGTGAATAAAATAATACCGGAAAATAAGACATTTTAAAGGGAAAAACATTGTGCACCTCAGTTATTGTCAAAGAAACATCACTCAGCACAAGGGAAGCCTTCTCAAACGGAACCTCTGGATCATTTCTTTCTTGATTTCCAATGCGGTGATATTTTAAAACTCCATTTATAGGTGACACCAAATACTTGCGATTCACAGCCCACTTAGACACCATTCCACTGTCATCAGCAGGTTCATCTATACCATCTTCAAAGATCTAGTACATATTGATACAAAGAAAAGTTAGCAGAACTTTTAGGCAGTAAATAGATTTGGTTAGGCGAGACAACATTACCAAAAGTAGATGCTTTAATATAGCAGAGTACAGGGGCTAGTAAAACTGCAGCATAAGAACAAACCTGAATCCATTCCTCAGGAGTGAGATCTTCCCATCCCTTATCTATCTTCCAAGGAACACTATCAGAATCATGATACATAGCAAGTCTCTCAAGTTGCAAGGACTGTCACAAGGAGATTGTTTGTATTCAACATAAGATTATCAAATTTACATGTAAAAGCATAAAACATACAAATAAATATGAAAACCACAAAACACAGGACATTGTTACAATTATGAAAACAATTCTACAAAGTAGGGCGTCCTTTTCTAAGCCTTTCAAGGATGTTCGATACAGTGTGATTCATCTTCATTGATCTATTATTTGTGCAAAAGTGCCATTGCGGGTTTTTGGTTTATTCAGTTGGCCTCTGTATGTGGACTTGCTTGTTTTGTTAGATGGCTTAGTATTGACAAAGATCAAAGTAGTCCAGAAAATTAAAAAGATAGTGCTCCATGCTCGACAGATAAGCATTCTCATAAACACCAGGATCCTAAATAATAAAAGACAAGGCTAACCTTCCGCAACTTATCAAGCGCACCACTGGTATCAAATGTTTCATTCCCTTGCTCATCCATTGTAACAGCAGCCAGCTTGGCTAAAGTAACACCTGAACAAAATGGATGTCCTGGATTGCTAGAAAACAATAGAAGGACACAAAATTTAACATCTGGAGAGCAAAAAATAGAAATAAACTGGGTACAAAACAAATAGAAGATTTCAGACTTCAAAAGAAGCTAAGGAAGTTACCAACCTGATTGAATCCTCATATCTAACATGTACATTGCTAATTGATATTTTCAGATTTCCGATAATAGTAGCAATGAGGGAACCTAGCCATGAATTCCCAGGAGGTGGCTGCAAAATAGTCAGCTGTCAACTGAACTGCTAAATTTTGTATCGAAGAATGGGAATGAAATACACCGTCTATTCACTTAATAAACAAAGAGGGGGTGCTAATTCAATCCAGTTTGTATGTAAGCGGGTGTTAGCACAAAATACTACTTTGATTTATGCATAAGTGTTACAAGAACTTCCTGCATAAAGCCTTCAGTTTTTGAGGTAGACACTTATTTGTAACATATTTAACAAATTCATCATGTCAAACATATGTGAATTTCCTACCAAGCACCACCTGATTTCCTTCCCCATCACTACTTTCAAGGGAGATATCTATTTCATAGATTTCAACATTACCCAACTCCATAAACATATATCTCAATCAAAAAAAGCCAACCAACATCACTTTCACCAATCTTTTGGCTATGAAAAGGGAAAAACAAATCAGAAGTGCATGCCATCAAGATTGATCTTGTTTGTGGATTTGCAAAAAGCCTATTATGAGCTACGTGGCCTCACTAAAAATTCCATGAGCCAAAAAAGCCATATTTTGTGTTTCATGTAGGAAAAATGAAAAAAGCCAGATCCAAGTAATATGTGGCAAAAAGCCCATTATAAGTAAGCCATAATGTACTAGGAGAGCTGCTACAAAAAGGGTTAAGGATGCATAACAAGTTTAACCAAAAATAGATGCCCAATGTAATATTAATAAAATTAAGCATCATACACTTCCTAGCTTTGACTTCGACATTGCTTCAAGAGTTGCTGCCTCTGTTTCCTGCATGCAATATATGAAAAAATTTCTAAATATTTGACCAGAGAGTACATCTGAAAAATTTTCCTCTGCAAAAATCAAAATCTATCTATAAATAATATTTAAGAAACAAATTTACATACCCTAACCAATGAACATTAACACCACAACTAAATTTCAATGTGAATGTATAAGAAAACCCACTAGGCAGGACATAGGTATGCATTTTTCTTTTTCAATCATTATTTTCTCGATCAGTTGATTATTTTTTTATTCACCTAGTGTGTTCTTTTACCTTTTAGGTTAACTAGTCAATAGTCAGTCACAGGCCTATACCATACAGTCAATTGTCAAAGATCTTCCAATTCTGTTCCTCACAATAAACCTTCACCTTTACTACTTTTACCAGTTTTTTTATAGGAAACACACATTTTACTTCTGAAAGAACTACTACCGGTGGGACGAAAGATATGTCCATCAAAACCATACTGGCAACCTCAATCAAAAATAGATAGAGCATACATAGACAACACTGAGTTTTACCTCAATCTGTTGAAGTTTGAATTCAAATAGTTTTTCCCTGTCCTCCTACACAACAAAATTAGTAACAATCAATAATTTAATGATGATAGTAATGTAAAACAAGGTAATCTTAATCCATAAGAAAATACACCTCCAGCAATATGCAATTGAACTAAAAGTTTTTCCACTATAAGGATATCACTGTACCTTGAGATTCTGGCCATCAGTAAGTGGATAAGCAAGAATGAATACACGGTCAATGAGAACAATGACAGGTTCTTTGCCTAAACTTTTCCAGGGAACCTACAAGGAAAGAGGACATTAAGAACATCGAAAAGAAATGTGGACATACTATCAGCAGCAATTAAGAACATAAACCCAGCCAGGGAGAAGGTTTAAGCCACTTGATACCTTTAATGTAATGGTACCAATAAAACCAGCTTTCACAGTGACTGGAAGTTTCAGTGAATTTAAGGCCTCTGCCTTCAACTTCAAATCTTTGAGAACAACATCACCTGTTAATTTGAGGATATATAAGAGTATCAGCGAGTCACTATAAACCACTGCACTTGACATGTTCCCAATACGGTAAGCATGTTGCTTAAAAGTTTCACAAACATTAAGGTAAAATGTAGTAATCTTCGAACTTAGGTAGGAAGGATGAGAAAATACAGAGAAATGACCACTAAGTCATAATACAAACCTTTCCAGACACTGATTCTTAAAGCTTCAGCTGAGAGTCCGTGGACATATTCGCCCAAATATCTTCGAAGTAAATGCAGAACCTACCAATAAAACATTATAAGTTATCATTTCATCTAGAGCTACTATATACGAACAAGCATGCATGTCCGTTAATGTTTAAATGTAATCCTTTTCCATATGATAAACATAACTTTATTAGTTTATTATAGAGAAAGAACAACTACATGCATAAACAAGATTTTCATCTCATCTACCAGAGACTTTGGAATACAAACTATTTGAGACAACAGTGGTTGGAAGTGATTTCCTTATGGGATATGGTCTTATTTGGGACTTCCCATGCACTATGGTTTCAAATGATTTCACAGATACCCCTTTCTTCTGCTGAATATGAACTGGAAGACTGTTGTTTCTTAGGCAGTCCGTGAATTTCTTGCTAGGCCTAGTTGAGTCTTGTTTATTAATAGTATCTTTGATAGCTGTACTAATTGAACATTGTAGGGGTTATGCAGGTTTGCAGGTCATCCAAAATTATAATTTCGCTTCATTATAAATGATGAAAAACCTTCATAATATATCATCTTCAGTCTCAACAAGAATCTGACAAGGATTTTAAGCTCAAAAAACTTCCAGTTTTAAATTCTAAGTTTCCGCCCCTTCTGTTCCTTCAACTTTCAATATTCTTACTCTAGCAACTTATATATTTTCGACACACACATACACAAAGACATAGATAGAGAGAGTAATGCTCTTTAAGCGAACTATAAAAAGCCGAGTTGCGAGTATGTGACACTTGAATCATGAAATGCTCAACCCATTGTCGCAGTTAGCGAGCATTAACCATCAAAATTCTCCACATGCACAGACTAGTGTATGTTAACCAGAAGAACAATCACTTGGTATTACAGTCCTCAGGGTTTAAAAATATTAAAGAAGCCGGTTCTTCACCGTAACGTCGTCAAATTCACACAGCGATCATTTTCAAGTGCAATAATACCAAGTTCTATGAATAATCACTTATATATACACTTGATATACACATTACACCTTCCCTGACACCAGAAAAAAAAAATCACAGATACAATTATTCCAATCCAACAAAGCCAGTAACCAAAGGGCTTTCTGCAAATTTCAACAATTAAACAAGCTAAACCGATCAAACAGATTCAACAGAGCGCTTATACAATCAAATTCATGGTGTAAGATAACAATCGGGAAGAAAGGAACGACGAGCCTTACGTGTGCTTCAAACATGGTGGCGAAACGAACCGCCGCTTATCGGACACGATCAGCCGGAGATCACGACCTGAAGAATGCGCAAACGGAGTGTGATCGGCGCCCGAGCACTGCCATAGAAGTTGGTCAAATTAGGATTTGCAAGCTCAAACCCTCGGAGCGAGAGAGAGGGGGAGGATAGAGAAAGAGAGAGAGAGAGAGAGAGAGAGAGAGAGAGAGAGGCGAGCGGTTTGAAAGGACCAAATGGGGAATATCTTATTTGGAAGCCAGAAGCAGCAGGCGTGTGAACGTTTATATATATGCGTGTACCCAGTGGGAAGTTTGTGCAATGCCGGCGATGGTACCGTGGTACTGCTATCAGGTGCTCCTTTTTTTATTTTATTTATTTATTTTTCTGAATTTACAAAGTGTGTCATACGACAAGCTCAGGTGCGTTTTGATCTTGTCTTTTTGTTACGATAATTAATAACTGTCCCTTTTTGCAAATATTCTGAAAAATGAAATAATTGTTGTAAATAATGGGTATGTTTGTCCACATGTGTATAGTAATGTGTATAGTAAAGTATCACATGTGTATACTATATACTCATAAGCTAAATAGTAATGTTTTGTAATTTTCCATTGAAATAGCTCTATAAATAGAGCACTTCAATTGTGCAAAGGGTAGTGAATGAGAAGAAGAAAGAAAAGAGAAATATATCTAATAGCAATAATATACATTACTTCCTCTGCAACAGCTTGTGTCGGTATATTACTCTGCAACTGATTCGTTCCTTCACCGAGTAAAGGTTATCTCTCTATAAATTTTGCCTATTTATAACACGTTATCAGCACGACTCTCTAATCATTTCTCATTTCCTTTCACCGAAAGAAAAAAAAAAATGTTTCCTTTAAGGTTTTTACTGTTCTTCTTCTTCCTCTCCCTCAATTGCTGGGTATACCCTCGCGAAGAACTGTTTGCACCATGTTTACTTCTAGTTCTCCAACTAAGAGTCACTTATATCTTTGATTTCTTGTTTGGTGTAGATATTGACTACTAACCCACTGATTATTTATGCAATCCAAGATTGTGCGGTTCTATCGCCTATCTTGGATTGCAGATCTAATTTTACTGCAAATTTTAAGTGGAGCGGTATAATCGCCCGCTCTATCCTGCATATTTAAATTTTCCCGTTATTTAATTTTATCGCAATTGTAGGTGGTGTGAAATAATCACCCACCCTGCTTTACATATTTAATTTTATCGCAATTTTAGGTGGTGCGGTATAATCGTCCACCCTGGTTTGCATATTTAAATTTTATCGCAATTTTAGGTGGTGCGGTATAATCGTCCACCCTGCTTTGCATATTTAAATTTTATCGCAATTTTAGGTGGTGCGGTATAATCGTCCACCTTGCTCTACATATTTAAATTTTCTTGCTGTTTAAAGTAGTGCGAAATAATCACCCATCCTATACTTATTTCGATGAGAATGGAGCGGTACAATTGCCCTTCTCATTAATTGTGTAAATCTCGAGCCTGAAGTTTCGAGTACTTATCATTTTGGCCTGAAGATCAAAAATTTGTAAAAACCAGAAGTTCTAACAATATATTTCTCCAGTACACATATTATTGCAAGTTCTTACACACCTCATTTTTCTTTCAGAAAAGAAAATGGCAAACTTGGCAAAGCTTGATTTTGCTGCCCTGGACATTACTGGAAAGAATTACCTTACATGGGTACTGGATACCAAGATCCATCTGGAAGCAGCAAATCTTGGAGATACCATCAAGGAAGAAAGCAGCTCATCCTCTCAAGATCGGGCAAAGACCATGATTTTTATTCGTCGCCATCTTGATGAGGCACTAAAGAGCGAGTACTTAACGGTTGAAGATCCGTTAGCCCTTTGGAATGCCTTGAGAAGCAGATACAATCACCAGACAACGGTGATTCTTCCAAAAGCTCGCTATGACTGGACACACCTGAGGATCCAAGATTTCAAATCAGTGGCTGAGTACAATTCGGCGTTGTTCAGAATTACCTCTCAGATGAAACTCTGTGGGGATACTATCACTGAGGAGATGTTATTGGAAAAGACTTTCAGCACATTCCACGCCTCTAACATGGTACTGCAACAACAGTATAGAGCGCGAGGCTTCACTGAATACAACCAGCTTATATCTGTGCTCCTGGTAGCTGAACAGAACAATGAGCTTCTCATGAAAAACCGTAATTCCCGACCTACTGGATCAGCACCGTTCCCAGAAGTGAATGTTGCTTCCATTGAAAGAAATACCATATCCTCCCGTGGCAATAATTACAAACGAGGACGTGGCCACAAGCAAGGTCGGTGGAAAGGGAAAAGCAAGAACCATGGTGTCCAGTTTCACAACCAGGTTCCAAGGTATAATCCAGGCCCGAGCTTTAAAAATACCAATCGCCAGAAAGGAAAAGCTCATGTGAACACTCCTAGAAGTCATGAAGGAGGTTGCCATAGGTGTGGTGGCAACGGACATTGGGCGCGTACTTGTCGCACCCCAAAGTATCTAGTAGAACTATATCAAGCCTCCTTCAAGGAAAAGGGTGTCGAGATCAATTTCCTTGACCAGGCTAAACCAATGGAAACCCCTGATCCAGTGACCAATTTATCAGGACAGTTAAACACAACCCACCTGGATGCTACAGACTTTATTAATGAAAGAGGGAATGAAGTTTATGGGTCCGATTGAATTATTTATGTTTAATGTACTCATGTTATTTGTACCTGTGGTTTAATGCTCGCATTTTCAATTCAATAAAAGTAGTATTCCAGTACGAATAAACTGCTTTTTCTTTACTCAGAGATCATGGATAAAAATTATGGTTGTTCTCAAAACAAGATCAATGGCGGAGACTTTTGTCTTGCGGATAGCGCAACCACGCATTCAATACTTCGAGACCGAAAGTATTTCTCGAATTTGGTACTTGCAAAAGTAAAGGTAACAACAATATCAGGACCATCAGATGTAATTGAAGGCTCAGGAAAAGCCCAGATTATGTTACCAAATGGAACAATATTGTCTATAAAGAATGCATTATATGCTACTCGGTCCATTCGAAATTTGTTGAGTTTTAAAGACATACGTCTAAATGGATACCACCTTGAAACGAAAAGTGTAGAAAATGTGGAATATTTATGCATTACCTCCAACGATACCCAGAAGCGTATATTGGAGAAGTTGCATGGTTTATCGAGTGGATTGTATTGTACATACATAAAGACAGTTGAGGCATATACTGTCATGAACCAGAAGTTCATTGATTCAAAAGTTTATATGCTTTGGCATGACCGTCTAGGTCATCCAGGATCTACCATGATGCGTAGAATCATTACCAACTCTAATGGACATCCATTACTGAGCATACACATTAATGTCTCGAATGATAATCCTTGCAAGGCTTGTTCCCAAGGGAAGTTGGTAATTAGACCATCACAACTAAAGGTTGATGATGAATCCCCATCATTTTTGCAAAGAATTCAAGGGGATATTTGTGGACCTATTCAACCACCTTGTGGACCATTTCGATATTTTATGGTTTTGGTTGATGCATCTACCCGATGGTCACATGTTTGCCTATTGTCTACTCGAAATGTAGCTTTTGCGAGACTTCTTGCTCAGATAATTAAGTTGCGAGCACAGTTCCCAGATCATCCCATTAAGTCCATTCGACTTGATAACGCTGGTGAATTTACGTCTCAAACCTTTGATGATTACTGTATGGCACTGGGCATTAATGTTGAACACCCTGTTCCTCATGTCCATACTTAAAATGGTTTAGCAGAGGCATTTATCAAGCGGCTTCAATTAATAGCCCGCACTCTGCTCATGAAAACAAAATTGCCAGTTTCTACATGGGGACATGCCATATTACATGTTGCATCATTGGTTAGATTGAGACCCATAACCAACCACCAATACTCATCAATACAACTCGTGTTTGGACATCAGCCAAATATTTCACATTTACGAGTTTTTGGTTGTGCTGTTTATGTGCCTATTGCACCACCACAACGAACTAAAATGGGACCTCAGCGCAGATTGGGAATTTATGTGGGTTTTGATTCACCATCTATCATTAGATATTTGGAACCTTTGACTGGTGATGTGTTTACAGCTCGTTTTGCTGATTGTCATTTTGATGAGATAGTTTTCCCGTCGTTAGGGGGAGAAAAGACCGTTCCAGAAGAACGACAAGAGCTAACATGAGTTGTTCCCACCTTATCTCATTTTGATCCAAGAAGCACTCAATGTGAAAATGAAGTAAAAATGATCGTTCATCTTCAAGGTATTGCTAATCAAATGCCAGATGCATTTAATGATGCTTCGAAAGTGACACAGTCATATATACCGGCTGCAAACGCACCTGCAAGAATTGATGTCCCTGTTGGACAAAATAAAGTGGCAGCGAATGATTCATCCAATGCACGCCTGAAGCGTGGTAGACCCCTAGGTTCAAAAGATTCAGCCCCTCGAAAGAGAAAGATGAGGGCCCAATTGAACCCAAATGATATCATTCAAGAAAAGGAATTGAATGATAAATCCACAATTCGTGACTCTGTACTTCCAGAAAAAGAAAATGTCCTTGATGAGACACATGTCCCTGAAGAGACAGAAGTACATGAAAGCAAAGAAATATCCATAAATTATGCATGTACTAATGAATTGTGGGATCGAAATGAAATAATCATCGATGACATGTTTGCATTTGCAATAGCCACTGAAATTATATTAAGTGATGATATTGAGCCCCGCTCTGTTGATGAATGCAAACAGAGACAAGATTGGCCTAAGTGGAAAGATGCAATCCAGGCAGAATTAAATTCCTTGGAAAGGCGAAGTGTTTTTGGACCAGTAGTCCAAACCCCAACTGATGTAAACCCCGTAGGTTACAAATGGGTGTTCACAAGGAAACGCAATGAGAAAAACGAGATTGCAAGATATAAAGCACGACTCGTTGCACAAGGTTTTTCACAAAGACCTGGAGTTGATTATGAAGAGACATACTCTCCTGTAATGGACACAATTATGTTCCGTTACTTAATAAGTTTGGTGATTTCAGAAAAACTTGACATGCGACTTATGGATGTCATCACCGCGTATCTATATGGAGAATTAGATACTGACATATATATGAAAGTCCCAGAAGGACTTAAGTTGCCTGAAGCAACTAACAAACCACGGGGTATGTTCTCAATCAAATTAAGGCGATCACTATATGGGCTAAAACAATCTGGGCGAATGTGGTATAATCGTCTCAGTGAGTATTTGATTAAAGAAGGATATGCCAACAATGTCATCTGCCCTTGTGTGTTCATTAAGAAATCAAATACTGGATTTGCTATAGTGGCAGTATATGTTGATGATATGAACCTAGTTGGAACCCCTGAAGAGCTCAACAAAACTGCTGAATATCTGAAAAGCGAATTTGAAATGAAAGACCTTGGGAAAACCAAATATTGTCTAGGCCTGCAGATTGAGCATTGTGTTAGTGGAATTTGGTCCATCAATCAGCTTACATTGAAAAAATACTGAAGCGATTTGGCATGGACAAGGCTTATCCACTTAGCACCCCAATGGTCATTCGTTCTTTGGACATTAAGAAAGATCCATTTCGTCCAAAAGAAGATGATGAACTGGTCCTTGGTCCAGAAGTACCATATTTGAGCGCAATAGGTGCTTTATTGTATTTAGCACAATGTACTAGACCAGATATAGTTTTTTCAGTTAACTTGTTAGCCAGGTATAGCTCTGCTCCAACAATTCGTCATTGGAAGGGAGTCAAAGATGTTCTACGATACCTTCGTGGGACAACAGATATAGGTCTCTTATACTCAGACAAGCCCACAAATGAACAAATCCTTGTTGGATACGCAGATGCTGGTTTTCTCTCCGATCCGCATAAAGCCCGCTCACAAAATGGATATGTGTTCACTAATGGAGATACTGCAATTTCATGGCGATCAACAAAGCAAACGCTAGTTGCAACATCTTCCAATCATTCGGAAATAATTGCTTTACATGAAGCAAGTCGTGAATGTTCTTGGTTAAGATTAATGATCCATCACATCCGGAATTCATGTGGTCTACCTTCAAAGACAGACGCTCCAACTGTCATCCATGAAGATAATGCAGCCTGTGTCACCCAGAAGAAGGAAGGATTTATCAAAGGTGATAAGACTAAACACATATCTCCAAGATTTTTCAGCGCACATGAGCTTCAGAAGGCTAAAGTTATTGAAGTCAGACAAATCCGTTCTAATGAAAATTTAGCAGACTTGTTCACCAAATCTCTACCAAAGTGCACATTTCAGAAGTTGGTACAGGGAATCGGATTACGTCGGCTTACATATTTGAAGAATGCGGAATCAGGGGGAGATACAATTCAGGGGAGCATCCATGATACATGCATGTTGTACTCTTTTTCCTTCGCTTAGGATTTTTCCCACTGGGTTTTTCCTATCAAGGTTTTAACGAGGCAACCTAAGCATGCTCAACACCATCCGGGTATAGTTGTACTCTTTTTCCTTCGCTATGGTTTTTTCCCACAGGGTTTTTCCAAGCAAGGTTTTAATGAGGCAACTGATGTTGATATGTGGGCATCTAAGGGGGAGTGTTGTAAATAATGGGTATGTTTGCCCACATGTGTATAGTAATGTGTATAGTAAAGTATCACATGTGTATACTATATACTCATAAGCTAAATAGTAATGTTTTGTAATTTTCCATTGAAGTAGCTCTATAAATAGAGCACTTCAATTGTGCAAAGGGTAGTGAATGAGAAGAAGAAAGAAAAGAGAAATATATCTAATAGCAATAATATACATTACTTCCTCTGCAACAGCTTGTGTCGGTATATTACTCTGCAACTGATTCGTTCCTTCACCGAGTAAAGGTTATCTCTCTATAAATTTTGCCTATTTATAACAATAATTGATTTTTTTTTTGTCAAAGATGAAATAAATGATGTGCGTTACTATTGGCAGCTAAAGTCCCTCTTTGAAAGAAATTTTCTTTTGTGCACGGAACACAAATATGTACTACGTTATATAAGTGTAGAAAAGTTTTAAGTTTTAAGTTGTTAAATTTTTAACACTATTTCACCATTTATATAGTGAAACGTGATGTACCACTCTCTAATTCAAGCACACTCAAAAATTTATGTCCTCTAGAAGAGTTCAAAATTTCAGCCATAAAATTAGGAGAAAGTTTAGGGTCTGTTTGGTATCCTATTTGAAAAATTTTATCATTTCTCAAAACATTTCTTAAGAAGATTTCTTGAAAACAATTTTCTTTTAAGATTCAAAAACTTGATTGGTTTGCAATTTAATTTTTTTAAATCTTACAACTTAAACTAAACAAATAGATCTAAAAAGAGGGGGTCACATGAGAGAGAGAAAAAGAAGAGAGATGAGGAAATAAAGTAAGAGATGATTGAAGGAAAGAGAAATAAGAGAGAGGATCGGACGAGATAGAGAGGAAGAGGAGAGAGAAATAACCAAGAGAATGAAGAGAGCGGATTGAAGGAGAGACAAAAAGGTAAAAAAAAGATAGGAGAGAAAGAAGAAAAGAGAGATAGATTTGGAGTGAGAGTGGAGGAGGGAAAGAAAAGAAATGAGTGAGTTTAAGTTTAAAAACTCTAAAAACTCACTTTTTATGTTTTTAGATAATAGACTATATTTTTGAGTTAGTCTTGAGTTCAGTTTTTTAAAATAGTCCTACTAAACAAGTTTTTAAGGCCTAAAACTTGAAAATTGTTTTTGAGTTTAAAAAATTGGATTCAAATAGAGTACCAAACATACTCTTAATGACTTGAAGAAAAAAACATGTTTTAAGGAAGATATTTTTGCAAATTACGCTTAATTCTTCAAATTACTTCTCTAAATATCGAATTAATAAGACTTCTTAGAAGGTTCACTAATCTTAAGTTGGTAGTTGTAAACCATTCAGCTATGCGTGTTTCTTATAATTTTTCCTTAACTTTTTAGATCATTTTGTCCTAATAATGTAAATATTAATGTATTTTAACAAATTCAATGCATAATTACAAACATGATCCATGTTTACATACCTCATAAAATTATTACTGTTATTATGTCCTTGTCACACATTGATAAACTACTGTATCACAATAAATACCATATTTAATGGAGTTCAAATAATATGCCATTATTTGAAATTATTGAAAAATTCCTAAGCTTAATTTGACTTTAAATTTATGCTTTTTTTTTAAGAAGTACAATATTCATTAAAGATGAGAAAACGTACAATGCAAAGGATAGTGTGCATAAAAGGGCATCGATAAAAAACCTTGTTGGGAATTTCAACCCGGTCAAAGGAAAAATATTGTCCCACACCAAACAACTTAATTATAGTTAGCTATCCTTAGAAACCATTAAAATTACATCAACATCAACTAAGGTTGCGATGAGAACTCTCATCAATTAGGACATTAGCAAGCATATCAGGATGGTTCTTAGCCCAGATCAACTCTCATGTTCCTCGTAAACCTGCCCAAGCCAAACGATGGGCAGCATTGTTCCCCTCACATCGAATGAAGCTTGTCGTTGTATGAACAAAACTACGCAGAAGAATACGATTATCATTGATGATAGGACCCAAAATGGAGTGATCTTCGCCCTCCCTATTCATTGCTACAAGGGTCAAGCTGGAATCCCTTTTAAAAGAGATCCATGAGCTGCATGAAACTATTTCATAAGCAAATTGCAAGGCTCGCTGAGCTGCTAAGAGCTCTGCTTGTAGCGCCAAACCGACATCTTCCTCAACAGCCGTGAGGCCCGCCAAAAATTCAGCACTACAGTTGCGAATAATCACTCAAATGCCACATTTCCTCGATCTATCATCCCAAGCGTCGTCAAAGTTACACTTTAAGCAACATGTGTCAATAGGAGACCACTTTTGTATGGTTTGCATCGATACCATTTTGCTAGGGGAGTGATAGTGCCTAAAAGCAAGCATCTATTCCTCGGTTCTTAAAGCCACATCACGCGGATGAGAGATTGTACCTTTCCACAAAATATCATTGCGAGCTCTCCAAATACTCCAAATAGTTGTCAACACCAAGTCAAAAGTCAACTTGGATGAATCATGAACAAGTTTAGTTACCCAATCTTTGAAACATACTAATGAATTATTTCGGCCTTTAATGCCTAAACTTGCGAACCATATTGCCCGAGCCATCGAGCAATCTCTCAACACATGCTCGATGATTTTCTGGATGCCCAGAGCAAAATAAACACTCTGTTTCCTTGACAATACGTTTTCTAGCAAATTTTGTTCTAGTAGGTAAAGAATCCAAGCACCCCTTCCAAACACATATTTTTACCTTACCATGAACACAAGCATACCATAGTCTCTTCCAGATTAACGAATCTTGAGAATTCAAACTCGACGTTCTAGCATCCACCTCTTTTTTTGCCAAGTAATAAACACTCTTCATTGAGAAAATACCAATTCGTTCATAATGCCAAACTTGTCTATCAAACATACGTCGAATACTGAGAGAAATGCTCTGAATAACTTCCACTTCTTCTAAGCTAAACAATCGATGAAGCAGGTTTTTGTTCCAAGTTCATGTCCCATCCAAAAACAAACTCTCCACCGTGGCCTCAAGTAGTTGCGGCAACGAAGGGGGAGTGAAAACTTTGAAATAATTCTCTCTCGACAACAAATTATCGCCCCAAATTTTTATACACGAACCATCTCCCACTTGCCAACGTAGACCTTTCAAGATCACTGGATGAGTGGCTGCAATACTACAACATACAAATGATGCGTTTGTCTTCACCGATGCATTCAAGAAATCTATGGAAGGAAAATACCGTGCTTTGAAAAGAGTGAAAGCTAACGAATGAGGCTGCATGATAAATCTTCACGCCTCTTTCGCAAGAATAACAATGTTAAAATCATAGAGATCTCTGAAACCCAAACCCCCTTCCTCTTTTGATTTACATAAGGTTCGCTAGTTCACCCAATGAATTTTGCGTTTCCCAGGTTCTCCGCTCCACCAAAACTTGGCTATCATCATATTCAATTCCTCACAAAAAGATTTTGGAAGAAGGAAACACTGCATAGTATTCATTGGTAATGTGACAACCTGTCCCTAGTTCTATGATTTTATGAATTTTAAAAGTGTGAATTTATGAAAATGCCCTAGAGGTGAAGGTTTTGACTTTCGTTGACCAACGTATAGTGAGACGTACTAATTGTTTTTAGCGTGTTCCTGAAGTACTCGACGATACGAATGCGTAAGAGCAAGCAAAAATGAATTTGGAGTTACGGTTAAAGTTTTATGGAGCTACGAACCCGAAAGTATTTTGAAGAAATAACTATTTTAATTATATTATATTATTTTATACTATTAAATTATTCGGCCACATGTGTGTGGCTAAGTGGGGGAAAGAAATGAATCGGGGAGGAAGAGAAACAAAGGAGAAAGAAGAATGGGCATTGGCTGCCCAACCTGGAAGTAAGGAGAAGGACCAATCGAAGCAGATGGAGAAGTGAGGGACGAATCAGGGAGAGATCAAGGAGGGAAAGGAGAGAGATGAGTGGCACCCAACCCAGACCTCCATACCTTTCACCCGTATACCCACGTACCCGACAGGCGGTGCCACTGGGTTAGAAGCAATTTTCAACGATTCTCACCCATTTTTCAGGCAATTTTCACCCATTCACCATCACCAAACCTCATCACTATATCTTAACATCTAATTCTAGCCAAAATTGACATGAAATGGTGGAGAATTCACGAATAATACCTCGTGGATGCTACAGAAGACATGCTCGAAATCCACCAATTCTAAAATGTTTTCTTTCAATTATCACTATCATTAGACTTCCCTTGATGCCTAGAAAAATGCCCAATCGGTGGTTGGAGCGTCGGAGTTGATTTGAAGACGAATCAAGAACACCCAAAGTTTAGGGTTCCGGTGGGTTTGAGTGAAATTGGAGCTTTTCCTGGCCAAATTGGACTTGGCCACAAGTATACAATTTGCTCTACTTTTTGAGATCTTCATTTCTGTAAAATCTAAGAATTTTTTGAGATAGTTGAATTTTCCGACGAATCGGGGCAACCGACCGCCGTGTGCGGTGGCGTGTGAGCCGAGTCACCCCCTGACCTCCCTAAGCTAAGTTTGACACCCCATTTTCCATATGTGTAGTCCGATTGTTGAAATCTCATCGTTTGAACATAGTTTCGATAAAGACCGCTACTTGATCATTATGTGAATTAACGATTCGAGTGTTGGATCGTCACCAAACTTTAGTACATTATAGTATGTAATATTTAGGATATTAGAAACTTACGGATTGGGAATTTGACATACGGATCTTCCCGAAGTAGATTTGAAAATTCGTAAAATAAAATGTTGACCGCCACTTGAATTGGCAATTGGCGGAGATCCAACCGTTGGATTGTAATGAAACTTTAGTATGATGTCCTAGAAGTATAATGTCGATCTTTAGAAGTTACGAATCAGAAATTTGAGATGCAGATCATCCGGATTTAATTATGTAGGGTTGAGGACCCTACCATTGATCTTTGACCGACGGTTGACTTTTGGTCAATGGGTCTCAAATCATTCTAGAATGTCCTTGAGATGTGTTTTATGTAGGTTATGTGTTCTATCGATAAGAGTTCTGAGACTTGACTGAATAATTATTCTAGGTGAGGATCGTTCGTGACATCTCGATGTTCGTGCTAGGGAGTCGTAGCACGGACCTCAGGTGTGTGGGTCTTTTCCTTTTATCGTATATAGATATGACTGATAATTTCATAAATGTTTTTAAATTGTTCTATGCATATTATGCCATGTTATATACATATATATATATATATGTTAAAATATTATGGTATGGTTGAGTTTTAGATTGCATTATGGTATATCTATATTCATATTATCGGCATATAGTTACTGTGAATGCTTTGAAGTATTAAGTTGAACTATGAATGACTTGATCCCGTTTGAGGGTACGTAGGCAGTTTAACAAGACAGTTAGATGCAGCCATAAAACAATCCAAATTTAACATGGTACTTGATTTCTTTAAGGAAAGAAGTTATGATGGTTAACAACGTAGAGATTAACCATGATTTTATTCTGGTCTATCACTGGGTTTAGTTCCAATTAAAAATGTTGGGACGTTAAGGTGGTTATGCCAAATGACGATGCGGTTGCCCAAATAAGCTACAGGTGAGTACATGTTGTTGATAGTGATTTCAGTGCATATGGTTATGTTTTTATGCATTTAATGCTCATTATCTTGCACCTCAATGTTAGTGCTTCGCTCGAGGATAGGGCCTAGCGTTCACGCGATCGGTCACCTCCCGCACCACACGCTCACTTTGGATCCAAGGTAGGTGCCAACCTGTCGTACAGACCACATTAGGTGGTTTCGACTCGTAGGTGACTTGCAATACTTCGCACAGCCTTTATGTGATTGTAACACTTGAGCGTATTTAGTTACACCTAGCCTATCGTACAAACCACATTAAGTGGTTCCAACTTGTATGTAGAAATTGGTAGATGAGCTATATTGGCAACTTTGACACTGTCGTACAGGTTGCCTATGAGTCATACAGGTCACTATAGGTGACTCTGACTTATATGCTAGCATTGATTGAAACACTCTTTCGCCAACCTCTGACCAACACAATGGTGTACGACAAGCTCTACCATAAAGTGCCTCAAATGGTGACATACCAATGCTCGAATGAAAACTATTATTATAGGCAAATTCCATCAAGTCTAGGCGGTCATGCCAAGAATCACCAAACTGTAACACTGAAGATCTCAACATATCCTCCAACGTCTGAATAGTCATTTCTGATTAACCATCGGTTTGAGAATGATAAGCAGTGCTGTAAAGCAGTTTCGTACTAAGAGCTTCCTGAAAAGCTACCCAAAACTTAGAAGTAAATCTTGGATCTCGATCAGAAATAATATTCACTGGAACTCCATAATACTTCACAATCTTCGTGATGAACAACTGAGCCAATTTATTTAGGGGATACTTTTCCCTCACTGGAATGAAGTGCGCTGACTTGGTAAGGCGATCCACAATCACCCAAACACCATCAAATCCATTTCGTGTATGAGGGAGCTTATACACGAAATCCATAGTTATATTTTCCCATTTCCACTGAGGAACAGGAAGTGGTTGCATTCGCCCAAAAGACTTCTTTCTTTCAGCTTTAACTTGCTGACAAACAATACACCTACTTACATATTCAGCAATTTCTCTCTTCATACCCGGCCAATAATAAAATGGTCGAATGGTATGGTACATCTTAGTTGCTTCTGGGTACATCGCATAAGTTGAACAATGTGCTTCATCCAAAATTTCTTTCTTTAATGCCTCATTATTCGACACATACATTATGTTCTCCTGCATAAGCATGCCATCTGATTCTCGAATTCTGAGGTCTTTCTTTTTCCCTTCATTTCTTAATTGAATCATTTCTTGAATTTCTTCATCAACCATTTGAGCTTCAAGTACACGATCAACCAAAACTGGCTTGACTTGGAAACTGGCAAGAAAAGTTTCTCTTTGATCTTCTAACTCCAACTTTACTCCAGTAGCCCTCAGTTCTGCAAGAAGAGGAACACGGCAAGCATACAAAGCATAGAGGCGACCTTGAG
Organism: Malus domestica; assembly: GCF_042453785.1. NCBI lineage: Eukaryota > Viridiplantae > Streptophyta > Magnoliopsida > Rosales > Rosaceae > Malus > Malus domestica. The sequence continues at coordinate 10,747,178 of NC_091676.1, read as the reverse complement.
GTTTCCTACTCAGTGTATCAGCTACTACATTCGCGTGACCCGGATGATACTCAATAGTGCAGTCATAATCACTTAGCAATTCCATCCACATTCGTTGACGAAGATTAAGATCATGCTGAGTAAATAAATACTGAAGACTCTTATGATCTGTGAAGATCTTACGCTTCTCACCATAGAGATAATGCCTCCAAATCTTCAAAGCAAAAACAATGGCTGCCAATTCAAGATCGTGAGTAGGATAATTCCTTTCATGAATCTTCAACTGTCGAGAGGCATAGGCGATCACTCTATTATGCTGCATCAAAACACATCCCAAACCATTCAAAGAGGCATCACTGTAAATTTCAAAGTTACCACTATCATCAGAAAGTACCAATACTGGAGCATGAGTGAGACAATATTTCAATTGCTGGAAACTTTGCTCACAATTCTCATCCCACTCAAACTTAACATCCTTTCTGGTTAACTTCGTTAATGGCAAAGCAATCATAGAAAAATCTTGAACAAACCGTCGATAATAACCTGCTAGACCAAGAAAACTCCGTACCTCAGTGACGGTTCGCGGTTGTTCCCAATTTTCCACTGCTGCTATCTTTTGAGGATCTACTTGAATTCCTTGTGCCGACACTACATGCCCCAAAAATGCCACTTCATTTAACCAAAACTGACATTTACTGAACTTGGCATACAACTGGTGCTCCCTCAATTTCTTTAATACCAAGTTAAGATGTCGAATATGGTCTGCTTTAGACTTAGAGTATACCAGAATATCATCGATAAAAACAATAACAAATTTATCAAGATATTGCTGGAATACTTCATTCATTAACCTCATGAAAGCTGCAGGTGCATTAGTCAATCCAAATGGCATAACCAGAAATTCATAATGTCCGTAACAGGTCCTGAAAGCCATCTTAGGTACATCTTCATCTTTAATCTTCAACTGATAATAACCAGATCTCAAATCAATCTTTGAGAACACACACGCACCTTTCAGCTGATCAAACAAATCATCGATGCGAGGCAATGGATAAAGATTTTTAATTGTCACCCGATTCAATTACCTATAATCGATGCATAATCTCAGAGTCCCATCTCTCTTTCTTACAAATAATACTGGAGCTCCCCAAGGTGACGTACTAGGTTGAATGAAACCTTTATCAAGTAATTCTTGTAACTGAATTTTCAACTCTCTCAGTTCAGCTGGAGCCATTCTGTAAGGAGTTAAAGATACAGGATCTGTACCTGGAAGCAAATCAATAGAAAATTCCACATCTCTGTCTGGCGGTAATCCCGGTAAATCATCTGGAAATACATTAGGATAGTGCCTGACTACTCCAACTTCCTCTACAATGCTAGGAACAACATCATTTAATACCACATGGGCTAAGTATCCTTGACAACCCTTCGATAATAACTTCTTTGCTCTCATGGCAGAAATAACATCATGTCTCACCCCACTTCTTTCACCCACAAAAGTAACCTCTGGTAATCCAGGATGATAAAAGGTAACAGATTTCCCGTAACAATCAATATGGGCACGATTATAATGTAACCAATCTGCCCCTAGAATCACACAAAATCCACAATATCTAACGGGATAAGATTAGCTGGCATAACTACACCCTCTACCATCACTGGACATCCAAGATAGACACTATCAACATAACATTTATCCCCTCTAAGCATGGCAAACTCTAAATCAAATCCTAGAGGCGAATGGTGAGGTTGAGTCATTTGAGCAAACGTATGAGAAATCACAGAATGTGTCGCACCACAATCAATCAAAACTCTAGCAAAATGACCAAGAATATTTAACGTACCCATAATCAAATCTGGATGGTTTTGAGCATTTTGCAGTGATATGTGATTAACACGTTCCTGAGTTTGTTGTCGTTCACCACGACCTCTGTTGCCTTGGTTACCTCACCCCTGAGAAGTACGTCCCTACCATGACTGATTAGACTGCCTAGATGATGCTGCACCATTGGCAGCAACCTCTCCTTGTCGGGGCTGATCTCCCTGGTGCCACTGAGATCCACTAGCTGGCATAGAAGAATACGAAGGATAACCCCCAGGGTCTTGGGAATATCCACTCTGAGAATAAGGATCCAGGGAATACTGATATTGTCCTAGAGCATAAGGAGTAGCATCACCTTGGTAGTGGTAAGCACCACCACGACCCGTCTGACTATAACTGCCTGAACCAAAGCTCTGCTGAGTCGGTGCTAGAGGTGGCATAACAGGCTACTGAGGCCTCTGCTGACTCTGGGGACACTGTGCCGCTCTATGTCCCATTTGTCCACAAGTGTAGCACGCCCCACTATTCCTCCTACACTCTCCATGATGTCTGAAGTTACAACGGCGGCACCAGAACCACCAGCACCACTAAAATCTCTCTGTCTCTGAAATCTGGGCCCGCCAGCAAATCTTCCACCTCTTCTCGGGCCTGTGACACTGAATCCTCCACTGGAAGAACTCGAACTCGCTCCACTTTTCTTAAAATTCTGTGTCTTACGGGGTTTCTGAGAGGAGATACCCTTGCCCTTATCATCTTTCTTCTAACCATCATTCTTGTCCTTATCATCCTCACTGTCACTAGGAAGGTTGTCAGAATCCTCCATCCGAACCAAGATCTTGAAAAACTCGTGATAATCATTGCAAGGAAGTGCACTAGCAAAAGTCCGCCATTTCCTCTTAGTTCCCAGCTTAAAACGGCGAAGCATCTCTACCTGATTACCAGCTGTATCAGGATCATAACGAGACAAGTCTATAAACTTCCTGTAATACTCATGTGCTGACATATTCTTTTGCTTCAATCGAGTGAACTCCTGCTTCTTGCGATCAATGTACTCTAGAGGGACAAATCTTTTCTTAAAATGTTCCTTGAATACTTCCCAATCAACTGCCATCTCAGGGGGCATAAACTGAGTTTGATTTTTCCACCAACTTGCAGGTTCTCGTCCCAAAAACCAAGTAGTGGTCTCAACCCATCTATTAGCAGGAAAATTTCCTTGACTTTGCATCACCTGAAAAGTCATCTCAATATGGTCTAGCCATTTTTCTGCCCCTTCATGACCTTCATTACCCATGAAACGATCCAATTTCAGATTATACATAGTCTCCAGGGGTGTCCTCTGAGGAGGAGGAGGAGGGCGGATTGCATTCTGAAAGGCCTAGGCTATCGCTTCCCCCAACTGAGTTATATCAGGGAAATTAGGTTTAGAAGCACGGCGTGACTCCTTACGAGGCGGCATAATTCTAACAGAAAACATCAAAAGATCATGAGAGCATTAACAATTATACAGGACTGCAACCTAGGCTTTGATACCAAACTGACACATCCCGACCCAGAAATCAGGGCATGCTGGCCGTCACGTGAGTGTGACGTAACCAAAAGTGCGATACGAAAGCAAAGGATATAATAAATACGAAGCAATAAAAACCAACTACTAACAGTAAAACCAACTAGCGTGCTAGAGTGAGTTATATAGTAAAACACACAATTCAGAGCGTAGGTATTAGGTGCAGTCAAGTAGGACTATAATTAAATTACAACACCCGTAGGTGAGTCCTACATGCAGGGTGTCTGTCAGAATGCCGAAGAGAACCTCGTGAGCCACCAACTGCTAGCTAGAACCTGGAGGGGCGCAAAAACAAAATTGAGTGGGTCAGTAAAACCAAAGCTTTCCAAAACATTTCATTTAAAACATTTCTAACCTCTCACTGTAAAACCTGTATACTTTCCCAGAAAAATAGTATATAAACATATATATATCATCAAAAGCTCAACTCACAATCCTTCACCGCTTTTCAGAAAGAAGATGCCACGCCATGCCAAAATATAATATGAATGCATCAATATAAATCAGGTGAAATAATAAATCAACCGGAGACCCTACAATGGTCCTGTACGGCTGATTCTATAGCTCAATATCCCATCCAGCTGGAGTCACCCATTGTGACCTGTACGGCCCTGCCGGAGTCACCAACTGTGACCTGTACGGCACTACACTGCACATAAGTCGGAACTACCTATAGTAGTCTGTACGACTATGATGGTGAAATAATACGCTCTAGTGCTTCTCTCATCAATCATCTGCGTGCGTAATCTAAGGTCACCTACTAGTCGGAATCACCTCTAGTGGTCTGTACGACTAGCATGTCGGAACCCTCTCGGGGTCTGTACGACATGCACCTACTTGGATCCAAGGTGAGCGTGCGGTGCGGTGAATAATATAAGCACTAACTCCAAGGGTGCAGATTATGAGTTCTCAACACAATTCACATTATCAATGATTCCCATGATTAACATAAAACTCACCTGATACTCATCTGTGCGTCCAAAACACCATTTCACACATATATATGCATTAATATCAATTCATAATATGCATGCATGGCAATTGAAAACATACTTTCATATAAATTCAATTTCTGGGAAAATTAATAGTATATAGGTATATACGAAAACAAAACTGCCTACTCACTGTTAAGTCGATGGGTCGTAGCCCCCGTGACGTCTCTGGATGCGCTCGTCCTCGGGATAGGTGTCACCTATATGCGAAACAACTATAAAAACGTTAATTAATGCACATAACCAACAATTCGAAATAACTTCTCATACGGTGCTCAATTTGGGTATATGAATATACCACATCGACCTACTCGACGTCACGGACGTCGTGAAATTTTTAGATTTTTTTTTTGACGTGGCACGCACCCCCACGCGCCAGGGCAGGCACGGGTACACGCGCCCCCCAAGCGCGTCTTCTTCCTTGGTTCGCAGGACTGTGTTTTCCGGTGGCCGGAAAACTAGGGATTTTTCAATCCCCTTGTTCTCCCTCATTTCTCAACCGTTTTCTTCGTATTTCATATCAATTTGAAGCCCTCAACATGTAGAATCATGATAGGCTAGTTTCAAGGTCTAAAATCCACTAGATTTTACCTGAGAAAGCTCGATAATCCGGCCAAATTTGAAAAACTCTGTTCTAAGTCCTCCGACGTCCAAATTCTACCAACGAAGTACCCCGAAGCTCGTGAGGATCTCCTTAAGCTCACTATGAGCTTGAAATTCCCTGAAATGCAAGATTTTACATGTGCATGAACAATGCACATTTTCGGGGTTAGGGTTTCACGACGATTCTGAGGGTTTTAACTTCCACAAATCACATATACGAACTCACAAGCTTACTAGGAGTTCAAATCTTACCTTAGAACCTTCGATCCGTGAAGAAATAGGAGGTTCCTAGCTTGTCTGTACAATTCGAGAGGGAGAGAGAGAGGAAGCCGTGAGGGAGGAGAGAGAGAGACACGGGGGAATGAGAGATGGAAGGAAGTGTGTGTGTGGTCCATCACAACCCCTCACCATCCATTTCTTTTTCCTAACTCCCTAACCACATAAATTACAAACCAACATTTTAATCCCACTTAATAGTTTTATAAAAACTTATGAATAAATGTATTTAGTCCAAAAGATATGTCACACATACACATACCTTAATACCCGTCAAGGGTAATTTCGTCATTTTACGTCCCCGATATATAAAATCCCGGAACGGGCTGTGACATTAAATGTATTGTGTGGAAGCAAAGCTTAGAGACATGAGCTGTAGCCATTTGAACAGATTAGAGGTACTTTAGCCACTGTTCGGCCTCCTCAGTCTAAAAAAATTTGAAAAAAAAAACATTTCAATAAATACATTAACACTTAATATAAATAAATCTTCGTTCATCTATTTTCGTTCATACTGTGTGAAAGGAGGCATTATCATATATGCGTATTCCACAAAAATATATGGCATGTAAAAATGTATGTATGACCCTGCATCTAAATGCTGAATGATATCCGGTCAAATGCAGCAAAAATTGAATGTCCACAAAAGTAACAGAACATTAGAAGTTCAAAATTAAAAAAAAGGATCTAAACCATTTACCATTTCAGAATCACTTAGACCATAGAGATCCTCATCATGTGTCCGCTCATCCATGCTAAATTCCGGAAATGAACTCCATCCATTAGAATAAAGCCACTGAGCTTTCTCGATTTTTAGACAATTAGGGCATGGCATTGCCCTCTTTACATTGGAAGGCTAAACCAATCTAATCTGAAAGGATGTAAAAAGAAAATCAAGAATCATGAAAGCTCGGTACGGTCTTTACTGGAAAGGCATAACTAAACTTATGTCCTTAATAACTATAAATATGCCTCGTCAAACATGCAACTCCACTTGATGATATGAGATTATTTGAGCTACTAAAGGAAAATGCTGCAAGGGATATCTAAATGTCATCCTTAAGATCAAAATGATTCTCTATTCAGAATAAATTTACTGATGACAAAGTTTAACAAAGTTATCTGAAGAATGATCTGCTGAACATGTGACTAAATTACGACACTAAAGGCTTTCAATGCCATACAAATTCAGGTCGTCAACACTGCATTTTCGACAATGGGAGTACAGAAACATGTTAATATTTCACTTAATTGAAGACCTAAATTAAGTATGTTTTATGATTGAAACTCACTCAAGAATGTTAGGACCCGTTTGGTATCTTAATTGAAAACTGAACTCAAAATTTTTATTTTTTTTCTTCTAAAAACTCATGTTTTGATTTAAAAATTTTAAATCCAAAATCTTGTTTGGTATGCAATTTTTGCGTCTCAAACTAATCAAAATTTCTACCATGCTCTTTCAAAAAAGAAACAAATTTGAACACCCAGGCCCAACATTGATGAACTCATTGTTATCATCTCTCTCACTCCACCTTCGTGCATATATGAAATTTTGATCTGAAAGTTGGGTTATTTCGTACTGAAATTGATTGACTGAGAAGAAAAATGGGACCTACTGCTTTCGAGCGAAAGCTTCCAAGTGGGTTCGGAAAATGGTAAGATGCTCCTTCATGAAATCGGTTCTGATCTTGGCAACATTCTCGCCCAACAAACGATATTGGTCCTGTAAATAGAGGATGGCTTTGGGTTGGATTCCAGGACTTGGTAGTCGAAATCAATGGCGGAGATTCTCCGTGCAGGTTCCAACGTTCGACGTGGCTGCACCACTGGTGGTTGGTATGGGGGATCCAATTGAGACGAGAGATCAGAGAGAGGATCTAAGAAGCAAAAGGGAAGATAGGAGATTGGGAGAGAGACAGACGTAGGAGATTGGGAGAGAGACAGACGTGAGAGAAGATCCAAAAAGTCTAAAAACACACTTTTTGTTCAACGAAAAGGCTTTGTTTTGAAAAAAAATTGAGTTGTGGGTTTGAGAATTGGATCCAAATCAAATACCAAACAAGAACTTTAAATTCATGACTCAAAACTTGTTTTTGAGTTAAAAAATAAGACCCAAATCAAATACCAAACAGATCCTTAAATTTTTAATCTAAATTAGAAAACTGAAAAAGCAAAAAATAATTGGCAAAAATATTGCTAAAAGGATTGTTAGTTCATAATCATTCGGCTTGTCGGCAAAAGGAAGAAGGGATGTTTTATCTAATGTGCAAATCTACAACTTTATTATTTATCGAATGTGCTATATCACAAAAAGAAGCACATGCGTCCAGAGAATTGAATATTAGTATCATTATTATGTATTTAGTTTTGTTTGTACCATACTTGACCAATTCCGAAACTACTAAGCACCGATTAACGTTATACCGTCAAGGACTCAGAAGAGTTTCCCTCCAACCAAAAGGCCAATCACAACGCGACACGTGTCGACATCAGAAGCTAATCATAGCACGACACGTGTCAACATCAGAAGCCAATCACAACACGACACGTGTCAATGTCAGAATGAAATTAGAAACTCTCTTCTATAAATAGAGATCATTCTCTCACAATATTTCCTAATGTCATTTGTACTAAATCATTCACTAGTACTCACTAAAGGAGAGCTTGAACCTATGTATTTGTGTAAACCCTTCACAATTAATGAGAACTCCTCTATTCCGTGGACGTAACCAATCTAGGTGAACCACGTACATCTTGTGTTTGCTTTCTTGTCCTTATCCATTTACATACTTATCCACACTAGTGACCGTAGCAATCTAGTGAAGGTCACAAACTTAACACTTTCTGTTGTACCAAAGTCCTCACTGATTTTGTACATCAACATTTGATGCTATCTGTGGGAACGACACTTATTTCCACTCTCTTCAGCTTTGCCAAGCTGGTTTTCACTATTCGTACACTCTCTTTTGACCAGGCATCCCTCTCCAACATGGGGAGCGAAGGAAGCCACATCACACATAATGACACCCATCTTACACCTAGTGCGAAGCAACGAAAGAATGAAGGAAAAAGGGTTGCTCTTCAAGCTAAAGTCGATGAGCTAGAAGCTTAGAACAACAAGATAGCAATGAAAAATGAGGTCCTTCAGTAGCAGTATGAGAAGCTCTTTGAGACGCTCCACGAAACTAGTCATACTCAAACACATGAGCTCGTTGCCCCTGTGGACATCAACCATCATCTGGGTGCCCCCCAACACGAAGGGTAATCTTCTTTCGACGTGGGTATCCCTAATGAAGAGCGAGCTAATCATCAAAACATTGATTAACATGAGAATTCTCTCAACCCAGCTGCTTCGACCCGAAGCAGGAGAAGTGGAGGAAAACACCTCCTTGCAGAAGGGTTGGAAGGATCAAAAGTCGTTTATCGTGACTGCTGAGACTTCCTAACGCAACATCGAGAGAATCCCCTCCACATATGCTCGAAGATCAATGACCCAAGGGTTTCTGAAAGACTCGGTCCCCTCCCATGACCCAGGCCAGCTGCCAATATAGGAAATGAATGACAGGTCCCAGAGGAACATGAAGGTACAAAGGACTTTGAGGTATTCCGATAGACTCGCCCTAGAAGTCAGTACGGTGAGCCCAAAGAAAAACCACACGCTTTTGCTCAAACTTTCCTACTTCCAAAAGGCGATGGAGACTTACGAAATAAAATTCCAGTGGTACATGACTCCACTCAGGACCTCCTTATCCTATAGCTCTTTGAGGAAGTAAACAAGTTGAAGGTCGAACGTCAGGCCGAGATACCTAACTGGAACCAACCCAGGCCTGGCCCTCTCACAAGGAGGATTCTCGACACCCTCTTCAAGCGAAGACAAAACAAAAGCTTGGTTTACAACTCTATACTGGAAGGGATGACCCAATTGAACACCTTAACCTCTTTGAGTCCACCATGGCATATCAGATGCACACCGACGAAGAGTGATGTCTTTTCTTCCCCTCTACCCTCTCTGCCGGAGCTCTAAACTGGTATTGCAGTCTTCCACCTGAGACAGTAGACTTATTTGAGGAACTAAGGAAACTGTTTATCTCTCAACACATCTTCCAGATCGATCGCTTGCATTCTGCAGATGACTTGTACACTATTCGCCAGAAGCAGGATGAGTCACTACGAGAGTATGTCGGTCGCTTCAGCCATGAGTATTCTTGCTGCGCTCAGGCAGATGACAAGACTACCCTCAAGGCCTACGTGATTGTTTCTTCAAGTACATAATCAATGCCAACAATTGGAAGACTTACTCTGAGGTGATGGTACATGCTTACAACCATGCCTCCACCGAGGCAAGGACATATCAAGGGAAACCCCCCACAGCCACCCCTTATCAGCAAGTAAGGAGTGGAAGCCAGATTCAACCAAATGAGAATACTTCAACCTTCTAAACGGCAGCGGTGCCTCCCCCTGCCTTACTTAATACTTTGCCAAGTCAAAAGACATATCAATCTTAGGGAAAAATGAAAGATTTCCATCATCACCAGTCTCATTTTAGTAAAAGGAATAAGGGACACTATCGTGATAACCAAGGGTATCGCCATGATAATGCCCATCCCCAGATAGTCAACATAGTAGGCCAAACACGTGTCAAGACAGGCCCTACCCCGATGTATGAGACATACACACCTTTGAACACCACATGCGTGGTCATTTACCCCAGCATAGCACATCTGATATCGAAGCCAATGCCGAGGCATTCGGGTTACAAGCCCACGAAGAACACATGCACGTTTTGCTGTTACCACGAACATAACGGCCATGACGGTGAGAAATGTATCACCTTTCGTGATCATATTGAAGCTTTGGCGCGTGAAGAAAAAATTGATCAATTCCTCCTTCACCCTTTAAGGGATAACCATAACCAACACCAAGTGAATGTGATATATTCCATAAGCGGCAGCACACCCATATCTGAATCTTCCAACAGAGCCATGAAAAACAGCGAACGAGCTTTAAGGCCTGGTCACCAAGTGTTTCACGTAGAAGACATCAGGGGAGGCAAGTGTCAAAAGCCTAACTGGGATCCAATATGTTTCTACCCTGAGGAAGAAAGTGGTATCATCTACCCTCACAATGACTCACTGATTGTGGAAGCTCACATAGCCAACTTTGAAGTACGACGAATCCTAGTAGACATGGGGGCTTCGATCAATATCATGTTTGCTGAAGCTTTCAGGGCACTTAATGTAGCTGAACACTTGCTCGATCGCTCGATTTCTCCTCTGATAAGCTTTTCCGGTAATATCGTGCAACCTTTAGGGAACATACACTTACCTTTCACCATTGGTACATGCCCTTACACAACTACCATTACCACTAACTTCCTGGTGGTTGATTGCCCAATGGCATACAATGTCATCTTTGGACGCAAAGACATCAATGATCTCAAGGCCATGGTACCCACATATATGTTGTTGATGAAATTTCCAACCCCCTATGGCAATGGTTACATCAGAGAAGATCAACTTAGTGCACGTTCATGCTACAAAACTTCGGTCAAGCAACAACACCTGCCTGTGCCCAAGGAAACCCTTTCTATACATGACCAAGTCATAAAGACCAGCCCGGACGAAGCCAACTTGGATCTTCATGGTGGCAACACTCAACCTGACGATCCTCGAGACGACTCTTTCACCCAACAAGCATAACCCGCTGAAAAGTTGGAGAAGGTTTCTATCTTAAAAGATTATCCAGATCGCATGGTGAAGATTGGCACCACCTTGTCACCACTCATTCGGTTGACATTGATGTCTTTTTTGCAAGAGAACACTGAGGTCTTCGCCTGGTCATACAAGGATATTCCAGACATCTTTCCTGATAGCAAATGTAGTCTTTGTTAAGAAAAATCTAACCAAAGAAAGTCTTCAGCTCCAAAAGGTCTTGTGAAGAATGTGTTTCAACTACACCAACTTAAACAAAAGATGCCCGAATGATAGCTTTCATCTTCCTCTTATTGACAGACTTATAGACTCTACGACAGGGTGTGAACTCCTGAACTTCATGGATATTTACTCAGGATACAACAAAATCCTCATGAACCTTTCGGACTAAGAACACACAGCCTTCACTACTGACAGGGGACTATATTGCTATAAAGTCATGCCCTTCGGCCTAAAGAATGCAGAAGCGACTTATCAGAGACTAGTCAATTCAATGTTTGCTGAACAGATTGGGAAGAGCATGGAAGTTTATGATGATGATATGCTAGTCAAGAGCAAACATGCTGACCAACACATCACCAACCTATCTGAAACTTTCATCATTCTGAAGAGGTATCGAATGAGGTTGAACCTCAACAAATGTGCCTTCGGCGTAGGCTTTGGAAAATTCTTAGGCTTTATGATAAGCCAACGAGACATTGAGGCTAATCCTGAGAAGATCAAAGAAATCCTCGACATGAAGGAACCGGTAACTTCAAAAGACATCCAAAGCCTTACTGGCAAGGTGACAGCCTTAACTAGGTTCATCTCTAAGGCCACAGATAGATGTGCTCTTTTCTTCAAAGCACTTAAGGGAAGTAAGAAGTACATTACATGAACTGATGAATGTGCTGAGGCATTCAAGAACCTCAAGGACTACGTGAGTAAAGCCCATTTGCTTTCCAAACCTGAGGTTGGTGACATTCTCATTATCTATCTATCGGTATCAGCTTCAGCAGTAAGTTCCGTTCTTATTCGAAAAGATGGTAATGTCAAACGATTTGTCTACTATGCTAGCAAGGCTTTACAAGATGCAGAGACATAATACTCTGACATTGAGAAATTGGCTTTAGCACTGGTCATGTATGCTCGAAAACTTTGCCTTTACTTCCAAGCATACTCTATCATTATGCTTACCAATCATCCTTCGATAGATACTCCAAAGTCCTGACACTTCCAAGCGAATGATCAAATGGGTGATAGCATTGGGTAAGTTTGACATCTCCTACCAACCAAAGCCAGCTGAGAAGGGCCAAGCAGTGGTAGACTTCATCGCCGACTTCACATATCTTGTTGACATTGTTTCTATGCCTAAAGAAGTGGTTTCATTACCTTCGGAAGCTCAGAAAATAGAACCAACAGCCCCAACATGGAGTCTATATGTTAATGGCTCGTTCAACCAACAGAGTTGTAGAGCAGGACTAGTCCTTACGACCCCTAACAAAATGGCGATAGAGTATGCTTTTCGTTTCAAATTCAAGGTGTCGAACAATGAGACCGAATATGAAGCCCTCCTAGCAGACTTACGTTTGGCCAAATACCTTGGGGTTAAACGAATTGATATCTTCAGTGACTCCCAATTGGTGGTTAACCAGGTCACCAACAACATTGACAAAGATAGCTCCATGACAGCATATCTGGCATAAACACAATTGTTGCTCAAACACTTCCACTACCAGATCACCCAAATTCCTCGAGCGGCAAACAGTCATGTAGATGCTTTAGCTCGCCTCGTCTCAACGGTGGAAGACAAGATTGAGAGAAAAATTTAGGTCGAATTGTTGGCAGCACCAAGCACCATGGCTGCGGAAGTGTGCAACTTACAACAGGAGGATAGTTGGATTACCCCGATTTATAGATTCTTTGCTCATGACACCCTCCCAGATGATAAAGTCCATGCTAAGCATATTCGATACAAAGCTACCCGTTACTTGATCATTAATGACCAACTCTACAAGCAGGGTTTTAACATACCATACCTAAAATGCCTTACGCACGCAGAGGCGAAAACTGTAATTCGGGAAATACATGAAGGAAGCTGCGAAGATCATGTTGGATCTCGATCCCTATCACACAAGGCTTTTCGCCAAGGATATTACTGGCCAACACTCCACCAAGATGCCATCAGAATATCTTGCTCATGTGATAAGTTTCAACGTTACACAACTATTCCTCACTCCTCTCCCGAGTCGCTCACTCCTATGATCAGCCATTGGCCCTTCGCCCAATGAGGACTTGATTTGATCAGCCCAATGCATACAGGGAAATGCAAGGTCTGCTATGCAATTATTGCGGTTGACTACTTCAGAAATTGGGCCGAAGTAGAACATTTGGTAACCATTACTGAGGCAAAAATAGAAGACTTCGTATGGAAGAACATCATTTGCCGATTCGACATTCCCAATGCGATAGTCACTGACAACGGGCAACAGTTCGACAACAATAAGTTCAGGATGTTTTGCTCTAAGTTCAACATCAACTTATGTTTTACCTCCCCAGCTCATCCCCAGTCTAATAGACAAGTTGAAGCCATCAACAAAATAATCAAGCGAACTTTGAAAACTAGCTTGGACAAGGTTAAAGGTTATTGATCAGAATTTGTACCCCAAGTTCTTTGGTCATACCGCACTTCGTATCGGACATCAATAGGAGAAACCCCATTCTCACTTGTCTTTGGTACAGAGGCAGTTGTCCTAGTTGAGCTTGAACAAGCAACGTTCCGAATCCAGAAGTACGTGTAAAGCGAAAATGACAAACAACTTACCCTCAACTTAGATCTAGTCGAGAAACATAGAAACCAGGCTCACTTGAGGAATGTCGCCTACAAGCAGCGCATCTCCAACTACTATAACTCAAAGGTCAAACCTCATTTTTTCAAAGTGGGAGATTGGGTATTGAAGAAAAGATTACTCTGCGACAGAGTCCCGAGTGAAAGAACACTTAGTCCAAACTGGGATGGACCGTTTGAAGTTATTGACATCAGCCGCCCTGGTTCCTACAAGCTTAGAAGCTCCGATGACAAGACCCTTGGCCATCCATAGAATGCTGATCACTTGAAGTACAATTATAAGTAAACTCACATTGTACAAGTGTTAAGCTTCAGCCGTTCGACATCCTATGTAACGAAGACTATTTAGCATGAATTCAATAAAGAGGTGATTTAGACAACTCGGTCCTAATCCTCTTACATTCCGAGCAATGAAACACTCGTGTTCAAAGCTTCAACATGAATGCTTTCAACATGAAACAAAGTCACAGTATATTTGTTCAATCATACATTCCAACACATTCATACATAGGTTAATTGTGCTTTGAAAGGGTTCAACATACTTCGTGTCATTCGACACTTGCTACAATGTGCCTCAACACCTTGCCCTTATTCTCACCAACCAGATGATGAAATGTGAATAAGGAACTCATTTTCATGCCACAAACCAGGTGATGAAATGTACAACTCGTACTTTCCTTCATGCAACCAACCAGATGATGAAATGTACAACCCGTACTCTAATATCATTTGGCAACTTGCCACTCATGTCACCAACCAGGTGAAGAATGAACTCATCTTCATGCCGCCAACTAGATGATGAAATGTACAACCTGTACTCTCATTCATGCCACTAACCAGGTGATAAAATGTACAACCCGTACTCTAATATCATTTGGCAATTTGCCACTCATGCCACCAACCAGGTGAAGAATGAATTCATCTTCATGCCACTAACCAGGTAATGAAATATACAACCCGTACTTTCCTTCATGTCACCAACCAGGTGATGAAACGTACAACCCGTACTCTAATAACATTTGGCAACTTGCCCTTCATGCCACCAACCAGGTGAAGAAGTAACTCATTCTCGTGTCACCAACCATGTGATGAAATGTGATGTAGGAACTCACATTCATACCACTAACCAAGTGATGAAATCAACTCACTATTCATTCCACCTACCAGAAGACAAGTGGTACAACTTGTACATGTGAACTTCTAGCATTCACAAATAATAAAAAACCCTCAGGCTTGACAACTCAACTAGGGGAGCACTTATACCCAACAAGAGTTATAGTCACCAATAAAGTCTTATTACAAGCCAACAACTTTAGTGCATGTTATACGAAGATCAAGCTATTCAGCCCTTTTGCATCTACTTCAGACATTTCTCCTCTGTAACAATGCAAACACTACAACTCGTAGAAAGCTTCACACACTATCTTGATCAAAATAGTGTGAAACAAAACCAATTTATGGTGCCAACAAGAGCTTCATCAATGAAGGGCAACCATAATTCTCAAAAGCTTCACACTCTTGATCAAAACAGTGTGAAGCAAAACCAATTTATGGTGTCAATAAAAGCTTCATCAAAGGAGTTCAACCACAATTATCAAAAGCTTCACACTCTTGATCAAGACAGTGTGAAGCAAAATCAATTTATGATGCCAACAAAAGCTTCATCAATGAAGGGCAATCACAATTCTCAAAAGCTTCACACATTCTTGATCAAGACAGTGTGAAGTAAAACCAATTTATGGTGCCAACAAGAGCTTCATGAAAGGAGTTCAACCACAATTCTCAAAAGCTTCACTCTTAATCAAGACAGTGTAAAGCAAAACCAAAGAGTTCAACCAGAATTCTCAAAAGTTTCACTCTTGATCAAGACAGTGTGAAGCAAAACCAATTTATGATGCCAACAAAAACTTCATCAATAAAGAACAACCACAACTCGTAGAAAGCTTCACACACTCTTGATCAAGACTATTCGAAGCAAATTCAATTTATATGGTTCGTCTAAACCTTCGACTACTACAAGGTATGACTTGTATCACAATCTCTTGCTCAACAGTATGAAAGCAAAATTTGTATATGCTGTCTCTTCCACATTTTTAAAATTCTAATTTTTCCAAAAAAAAAAAAAAAATTCAACAAATTTCTAGTTTTTCCAAAAAAAAAAAAAATTAGGAAATTCAACAAAGTTTCATCAACGAAGAATAACTATAAATTTTCAAAAGCTTCACACTATCTTGATCAAGATAGTGTGAAGTAAAATCAATTCATGGTACCTAACAAAAGCTTCAACTCTAAAGCTTAACCAATAAAAGCTTCACAAACAAAAGGTTCACCCACAAAAGCTTCACTCACCACAAAAACTTCACCCACAAAAGTTTCACTCACCACAAAAGCTTCACCCACAAAAGCTTCACCCACCACAAAAGCTTCACACACCACAAAAGCTTCACCCATAAAAACTTCACTAACAAAAACTTCACCCACAAAAACTTCACCCATAAAAGCTTCACCCGCCACAAAAACTTCACCTACCACAAAAGCTTCATCCATAAAAACTTCACCAACAAAAGCTTGACCCACAAAAACTTCACCTACAAAGCTTCAACACAAAAGCTTCACACTACCTTGATCAAGATAGTGTGAAGAAAAATCAATTTATGTTACCCAACAAAGTTTCAACCTCAAAACTTCACATACAAAACTTCAACACCAAAATTTCACCTACAGAGTTTAAATATATATATATATTTTCGAAAATTCAAAAATTAAAAAAAAAAAATTGCCTAGACCTCTTATTCTTTGAACTTAACAACTTTCATAACAAATATATATAAAGGAGTTTTGGGCTACCACTTAGAAAGGAAATGTCTCATTCGTCAACTCCCTTGACCGTAGACTTGGGAGACTCTTACCATGTGCTACTGCACCTTGATACTCGGAAGTCTCACGACCACTTAGTGACTTGGATTTTTCAAGTTTCCAACCGATAAGTTTTCCTCAATCGGGAAATTAAAGGAGCACTACCGCAACATACATGCTTTACTCACAAAGCTTCAACATACAAATTTCAACAAAAGAAAAATTCAAAGAACTTAGTGAAGAAGACTTTAGTCTATTTAACACAATACGTTGAAATGAAGCAAAGCTTATTTATTGATATCTCCGATAAGTTACAAATATGTACATATACATGAATCAAAATAAACAAACAAGAGAGTCTTCAAAAAGGTTGCTCAGGAGAAGTCTCAGCAGTCGGTAGAGCCCCAAAAAGAGTAGGCACCGGAAGGTGATCATTCGGAGCATCAGTACTGGGTAAAACCCCAGAAGGAGGAGGCACTGAATGTTGATCATTTCGAGCTTCATTACGTGATACAGCCCCAGAAGATGAAGGCAATAAATGCATTTGGAACAAACCCACAAACCTCTGATGATCAAGTAAAATCTGACCATCAGATTCCTGTAGTGGTCAAGCTTCCTCTTCATGTTTGTAGCATAGTCATGTGCGAGCTTG
The DNA here is from genome assembly GCF_042453785.1 of Malus domestica. NCBI lineage: Eukaryota > Viridiplantae > Streptophyta > Magnoliopsida > Rosales > Rosaceae > Malus > Malus domestica. The sequence goes on along the minus strand of NC_091676.1, from coordinate 10,729,896 downwards.
TGCAACTGTTTATTCTCATGCTTGAGCCCTCTAATCTCCTGTTTGAGACTTATCACTTCAGCCGCCAATGATTCAACTTGGCGGGTTCGAGCAAATAAGCGTTAGGCCATATTAGACACAGAATCTGCACACTGAATACTGAAAGCCAGAGAATCCTTAACAGCCAACTCATTAGACCGTTTGGAAAGTAGTCTGTTATCTTTGGAAGTGAGAAGGTTCCTGGCCACCACTGCAGCGGTCATATCATTCTTCATCACAAAGTCCCCAACGGTAAGAGGACCAGTAGGGGATAAGATTGATGGATGTCATATGTTGTCTTGAGGAGACATAGCTGCCTCTTCACCAAAGTTCAGGTTAAAATGGCGGTCGGATGGGCCAGACATTTTGAGAAATGATGAAGGAGAAATGAGGTCCAATAAATCTCTGAAATACAAAAATAAGAGAAAAATTCCTACAAACAATAACTCTTTTAATGTACTTTTTGCACATAATTGGTTCCCTTATAAAAGAAAGGGCAACATGGCCGTTGGTTCAAAAATCGAAGGCACCACTCTTCGGATCTCGAAGAGGTACCACCCTCGACACGCAATATCAACTCCTCGGGTACAACAGATAACTTTACCAAAGATCTCTAACAAAGTTTAGATACATAAATTTTGAAGGTCCAGCTACTCTACTATTACCCACAAGGGTAAAGGAACAGCACCACTGCTTGATAACTGGAAAGTCCTTATGTGTGTCAACCTCCGTGCTCTGTGGCAAGGCAGACTGGCAAAAATGTCCAACCTTTACTCACATTCGAGAAAACACTCACAACAAGATTGCTTACTCAAAAATCGAAGAGGCACCACTCTCCGAATCTCGAGAGCCAGACTCCCAACCAGATTACTTGCTCAAAAATCAAAGAGGCACCGCCCTCTGAATCTCGAGAGCCAGACTACCAACAAGATTACTTGCTCAAAAATTGAAGAGGCACAGCTCTCCGAATCTCAAGAGTCAGACTCCCAACAAGATTGTTATCTCAAAAATCGAAGAGGCACTGTTCTCTGAATCTCGAGAGCCAGATCCCCGACAGAATTGCTTGTTCGAAAACCGAAGAGGCACCGCTCTCCGAACTTCGAGAGCCAGATTTCCTTGGATAAAGCTTATCTACAATCTTCACACGCAACATCAGCTTTACCGATACCACAAACCACTTTTTCAAAGTGCTCTGACAAAGTCAAAACATGTGAATCTTGCAGCTCCTACTACACTGCTATGACCAAGAAGGGTAAAGGAACAACGTTACTACTCGCTGTTGGGACAATTCCTATATATGTCGACCTTCATCCTCTACAGCCAGGCATACCTGCAAATAAAAAAAAAAATGCTCAATTTTTATTCACATCTGAGAGGGCACTCCTAGCAGAGTCTCTCGAGATACTCAGCTTCTTTCCCCCTCCCTCGATAATACTTATGCAAACAAGCCACATCAGAGCAAGAGTATTTCATATCATCAGGGTTAAAAACAAGAGTATCCCATATCATGCTTTTTCCCTGTCTTTTCCTTTGCCCTTGCTCTTACCTGTAGGACAAGGAGAAAAAACACAATCAGTCGGAATCTGAAATTAAACTTCCGATCTAGAACTGATTTGCCGGAATCTTTGCATGGTTGTTTGCCTAACATTGCTCTCGAGTACTCATCTTCAACTGTTGTCAAGGTCACGAAGTCCTTTGGCAAATACCTCAGAACAGTTGATACAATATTGACGCTTTACACTGAAGCTGCAACGCATAGATGAGTCACTGAGAAGTAGTGCTCTGAAGGACCATTTAAATGCAAAGATTGCATTCCACTCCTGCATCGGGGACAAATGTTGTAAGAGATTGAAGCAGAATGATTAATCATGAGTTACAACAGATCACTACAGCACGATGCCCTTCCTATAGAACCACACAACCCAGATAGAGAAGTCTAAATCAATTCCAAACCCAGCATCGCTGCCCTATCCAAAGAACTCGAGAAGTTTCAACAACCTTTCGCTAACACCGTCGCCAAAAAGTAAAACTTCGTCATACCACACCCACTACTTTGTCGACAGCAAAAGTATCCCATATCATTAGGGTCGAACGTACTATAGATTTGATGGACTTGTTTTGACCCTCAAATTCTTAAGTTGGCCTTATACTTTAGAGGAAACCAAAAAACCCACCAGCTCAGTTCAAGAATAAGCCTGTGGAAAGTTACTTCTTCAAAAACAAAAATATCTCATATCATCTCTTCTCCATTTGCTTCTCTTTATACTTGTTGTTTACGACACAAGGAGAAAGAGAACAATCAATCGGAAGACGAAGTCGAACCTCCGATCCGGATTGCTTACTTGGAAGTTTGATTGCTTACCTTGTCTGTTACCTCATTCGGCAAATCTCCTAGCTCGACGACTTGAAAGACTCGTACTATAAGGTTTGTACCATATTTGACCAAGCCCGAAACTACAAGTAAACTTCAAGTGAAATTGATATATTACCTTGTGCATCTTCATTGGTTAAAGATACCACCCCTGGATGGAGGAAAAGTACTTACAGAAAAGATGCCACATTTACATATGAGACATATAAGATAAGTGAAAATGATACCACACTTCGATATTGAGAAGTTTCGTGATTACTCAATGTCTTTGATCTTACAAGTCCCCAACCGAGGAGCTTCCCTCACTCGGGAACTTATGAGAGCACTGTTTGTACCATACTTGACCAATCCCGAAACTACTGAGTACCGGTCAACGTTATACCGTCAAAGACCCAGAAAAGTTTCCCTCCAACCAGGAGGCCAATCACAGCGCGACACGTGTCGACATCAGAAACCAATCATAGCGCAACATGTGTCAATATCAGAAGCCAATCACAACACGACAAGTATCAATGTCAGAATGAAACTAGAAACTCTCTTTTATAAATAGAGATCATTCTCTCACAATATTTCCTAATATCATTTGTACTAAATCATTCACTAGTACTCACTAAAGGAGAGCTTGAACCTATGTACTTGTGTAAACCCTTAACAATTAATGAGAACTCCTCTACTCCGTAGACGTAGCCAATCTGAGTGAACTACGTACATCTTGTGTTTGCTTCCCTGTCCCTATCCATTTACATACTTATTCACACTAGTGACCGGAGCAATCTAGCGAAGGTCACAAACTTAACATTTTCTATTGTACCAAAATCCTCACTGATTTTGTGCATCAACAAGTTTCATGAAAACAAAGCACACTGAATTGAATTACACAAAGAAATTGACAAATTGAAGCAGAGTACACCATCTGAATCTTCGTCGTTGGAAATCGAGCTATGTCTCCGGATGCACAGAGATATTCCCAATGAACGCAAGAACTTCCTTGGTCACACCAAGAGTAGCACCAACTGCCTCCGCCTCATCTTCTCATAAAAACTGAAGCAAATTCGAAGGGATTTTAGTGAACTCCGAAACCATATTAACAGATGGGAAAAATATAATATTATACCGAACACATTTATCAAGTAAAAGGACGACTATTATACTGCACTAACACAGTCAAGAGCTAAGGTTGCGGTGGAGATGGAGATGGACCTCAAATAGGGCTTCTTGGTCGAGCGACACTTATTCATAGATTCAGTAGCAATGTCCTAAACAGAAAATCATATAATGACTCATGTTTTTGGTCTACTCAAGCTGTATAGTGTACTAATGCAACTGCAAAATGACCAACAGAATGAAACTTCTGCTACTAAAAAGCTTTTACAAAATCATAAAACTAAGAGTTTGAACCCTACTGGAAAGTTATATGAGTAGACGAAGTTCTTGAAGCAAGATCATAAGCTCTTGCAGCTTCTTTTCCATATCATAGCCACTTCCAGGTCAAATTAACAGAAAATCAATGCTAAATCACAAACAAGTCAGTGATAATTTAAACTACAATCCTTTACTATTGTTGTAGAGAAAATTCATATCAATATAAACTACATTATTTGATTTGAATGGAATCAAACATAAACTTGGAATGTAAAAAATTAATAGCTAAGTCAGATCTCAGCAGCAATTAATAGCATAACTCAGATTTCAGTGGTAGGGACCAAAAAAAAAAAAAATTTTAGTTCAAAAGAAACAATTCCAAACAAATAGTAAGAATGATGTTTCGTTTTTATTGACCAATCTTGCCTTCCTTTTTCTGATTGTCCCTTCTTGCAGTTGTTGTCCCACAGATTTGCCTCATATCTTTCAGTTCATCTATGCCTAATGGAGACAAAATTTAACAAACTCACTTGTAGTTTTAGCTAACTAACTCATGGAATCCAAAAAAATTCAATCAGAAAACATAAAATAATAAAAAATGGGGAAAAATGAAGAACTTTAAAAGATGGAGAAAACTTTTGAGCCTACTTGAAACTTTCGAGCACTTAGTGCTTCTTGACAACCCAATCCCCTACTTCGTAAATCTGAAAGGCCTAATGAGTACGAGTCAATCTAGATATTTTGATATAACATCTCAAAAACTAAATGAATAATTTAGATAAAATGAAATCATATCAAAAGGTTCCATAACTTTAAAAGAAAATTTGTCCTAGACCCTGGAAATTTAAACGAAGAATCCTACAAAAAGTAAATCAAGATTATGGGGGCTTCATAGAAGAAAAAAGATTGAAACGTTGTTCCACTGATAAGTGTTTTTTTGGTCCCTTGAAGAGTATTTGTCCAGGACAAGCTATATTCAGGCTTCTAATTACAATTTGCTTTCTTTATGAATTTTTAAATGTAAGTTTACCTTGTGGTTTTTGAAATTTTGGTTGAAATTGTGAATGTTGTTCTGTTAATTAAATGCTGAAGGGATTTTGTAAAAACTATATTGGATTTTACAAATGCAGTTACAAAACTTAGACTGTACAATTAAACTTTTAATAAATAAATGCAGAAGTTTAAGTCAGTTACCTTGAGGACAAAGCGCGTCCAAAGGTAGGAAGAAATAGCCTGAAACCACAATTACTGAGATTTTCAGAAACCTATAAAAAAAATAACATCAACTCTTAACGAACTTTAGAAAACTATACTGGATTTTACAAATGCAGTTACAAAACTCAGAAAAGTCAAAAAAATTAATAAAACCTCATTTCTACATCTAAGTCAAACACAATATTTAAGAGGAACGAAGGATTTGTGATAAACAAAGGGTGAGACAAGGACAGCAAAAGCACATATTAGCAAAGCATTAGAACAAAAACCAAAGGTAAAGTGAAGAAGAAGACAGCCGAGGTAGATAGATTAAGGATGAAAGACGAGCGGCCAACATGGGCAACCACAACTATATATAAAACATACTTGATAGAGCATATAATCGCTTTAACAACATCATTATTAAAAAAATCCTTAGGCGGCAGCTAAAAGGCTGCCATGTTTCATTAGTGCGTATAAGCCAATAATTTTATCCAGCATTTATTTAGAATTCACAAACGCATGAAAAAATTTATGGGAACATAAAAATTCCATAACAACGAAAAACTATACATGAATTGCAAAATCTATGTACATAGCTCTTACATGCACAAAAGAAGACAAGAAAATCAATAAGAGCTCTTAGATGCACAGACCAACAAAGAATCAATCAGATATAAGATGATGTTAAGGATTGAGACAAAACTTACTACAAACAGTTGTCATCTATTCACTTCTTACAATACATTCACAGTTAGATTCACCAAAACGCATTATAAAATTAATTCTTAACGGTTATCAATGTTTAAATACTAACCTAATTGTAGCTATTACCTTTTGTGTCAAGTATCTGTATAAGCATTTTAACCATAGCTCCAAACAACAAACAAAGCAACTGAAAGAAATCAAAGAAACCAAAAACCACACGATGACCTCAAACGAAACAGAGTTTGATGTATAATTTAAACAGTCCATAAGAGCCTTTAACAATTTTATGTTTTACCAATACTTTTTCAATCAAATTTATTTTTTGTTTAAGCTTAGCTTTGTCATTTATCCATCTTTTGGAATGCATTTACAGTCAGATTCACCAAAGGACACTACAAAATTAATTCTCAATGCTCACCAGACTGAATTATGATTTATGATTGGACAAAAATTCGATTGAACTACATTACTAAAATATCAGTCCCTATAATTTGGATTGAAATCCTAAATTAGCATCATTGAGATAAGTTGACCAACATCCATATAGGATAACAATCCATTCATTTTTAAGACCCGGGTCTGATTCAATTATAATAGCCCTGCATCTCAAACGATTCGTGCATGGCTCACCACATCTACCCAAAGTGTTGATACATTTATATAGTTGTAATGTAATTCCAAGCATAAAACAAAAGTAATAAAATAACAGTGGACAGAGAATATAATGTCCAAATCTGTCAACAGTCTGCATACCTGGCAGAGCCTCCAGCAACAACGGATACCACAAACGGAGTGCCGCCAATTTGCTTCTTTTCTTATCTCCCGAGTCACTGCTATCACCAAATTTTTTTATTAGCCAATTCTTCGAATTGATGTAGCAGGAAAGATTAAACACCAGCTGAAAAAATAATAATAAAACAAAGATCAATCTCGTGCACTAAAAAAAACAACAAACAAATATCAGAGCAGCATTAAGATAATAATAAGAAAATACCAGGGGCACCAGCGGGAGTGGTAGATACTGAAAAAATAACAAACAAATGGGGAAAAAAGAAGAAGTAAGCAGCAAATCTTAATTTCCAAGAAATCTATAAAATAAATAAATAAAAAGGGAGGAGAGAAGAAAGACAAACATCCACAGTCGGCCACGAAAGGAGAGGAGACGTTGCAAGCGGCGGGGAGGGAGGCGGCCCTTGTGATGTTCAAAACGACGCCAAACGGAGCACTGCTCTTGAAGACCACAACTAACCCAAAACAAAATTATTACATTTTCATCCAAACTAACAAAAATACAAAATAAAAAACTGAAAGACAGCAGTTATAAAACATACCTCAGTTGTATAAAATTTATTTCCCAACGATCAACAGACAGCCGGCGCTCAACGATCTAAGGACAGCGCTCAAACGGAGAAGAAGACAGGAAACATATCCGGCCAAAATTCGTGAATCCCAGATGAAAACGAACGCAAAAACTGCGAAATCCCGCACTCCGATCGCAACTCTAGAAATAGAGACCAATTTTATGAGGCTGGGCAAAACACCCACAACCCCAGGTTTAAAAGGACAAAAAGCAGGAACTTTCCTCCAATATTTTCCGATGCAGAGACCACAATATTTAAGAGGAACAAACAATTAGAGAAGAACAGCGAGAATAAGGTAGGAATCAGAGGAGGACCAGAAGCAACAAAGGGTTAAACGTAAAAGAAGACTCGAGAATTCGAAGTGGATATATCAACGATGACGGACGCGTGGAAAGAATGGGCAAAAGCGTCTTTCCATTGTACGAAGCAGGCGACAAAGCGGGAGAGCAAGGAGAAACCGAGGGGCAAAAGAGTCCGCCCACTGGTCATAAACAGTACCCCGTAACCGAGTTGGAGAAAAAGTGTCTGTACGTTGCCTTCGGTGTTTAAAATATTTTGGAAATATATCCATAAAGATAATGGAGGTTGAAGAGTTTCAAAACTGTTTAGAACATGTAAAATTTGTAAATGTACATATACGATAGGTGATACTATTCATATACATGTGGAATCCAGAAAGGGAATTATAGTTCCTTTGTTCAGAATCAAAATCACAAATCTAAAATACAATTTCAAAAATCATTTCTAGACAGTTGAACATTAAGAAGAGCACTAATTCTAAAATACAAATTCAAATTTTCTCCATGTTAAAAAGTATGCAATTACACTTATATATTTCCCATAAGATCATAATTCTGTTACCACAATATATTTCTATTTTGATAGGATATATATTTTGATCTGAATCCTATTTTGTATTAATAACAAAATTGAGGGAAAGAGGCAAGTGTAATTCATTTGATCTCACAAAGACTGATATTATTGCAACACATTCCAATTGGATTAAAAGAATAAATAAACCTTCACTTCCTCTGAACTATCACCAGAATTCTCCTCTGAACAATCATCAAATGAGCTTAAAACATCCTTTCTACTTTTTTCACAACTTCCTAAACATGCCCAGAAAGATTAGGATTCAAACTAATTACTAAAATCCCATTATGTGACAATTGATGTGTCACTTGTATATATAATAGCATTGAAAAAATTCAACCCCCACCTAATTTAACTATTATAATATTTCCTAAAACATGAATCTGACAACGGCGTCCGAATCAAGACACGGCAAGGCGGGATGGGCAGCGTCTCCGGCATCCTCTTCAAGAACATCCAGATGGAGAGTGTGCTCAACTGCGTGCTAGTAGACCAGTACTACTACATGTCAAAAGCATGCCGAAACCAAAAAAACTTGAAATTGGAACATGGGTGACCAAGAAAATTTGGTGTCTAGAGATTTTGTATTGGGTGTACTTTTGTCGGGCAATTTGGCATTGGGGCGGCAGCTTTTGAGTTTTAGCCCATTTTGGCAAGGCAAAAGAGCATTTGGGCTCAAATCCTTGCCAATAATTTGCTTTTATACAACACTAGGTGTGGGAATTTAGACTAAATCACATCGATAACAGGAATTCGTTTAAACGTTTCTTTGTTTTTGGATCAAAGTGACAACTATTCCAAAGATAGTTTGATTCCCCAGCGTAATCGAATGAGCATGAAACAAATATATGACAGCTCTTACAGTTGAATAGGTGATGTTCTTTTACTTGTCCGAAGGCGCTTCACCATACGTTAAGCACTAAGCACTCACTAGGATTTTACTTCCTGAGCCTAATTATACAGCATCATGTTCATATGGAACCGGACCTACAATCAGCTTTCAAACTCATCGGCGTGGTCACCTTCAGTAGTCCAGTGCGTATACAGACTATTCTAAGACATATACAAGGAATGTTTGAAACCTGTACATAATTATAGGGAGCTCTGGTAACGCTAGTCCTTTACATGGCTTACAAAACACCTGCTTGAAACCACCTCATCATTTTTGTAAACCTAAGAAATTAATGTATACTGGACTTATCACAAACCTTTTGTTTTGCCAATATGATAACTGCAATAATTCTTCATGCAATGATCACAATTTGAATACCTGGGAACGGTACAAAAATCTGAGCATGCAGGATTGTGACTGAACCACAGCAGAAATTCCAAACACCATAGTTCCTCACCAGTTGGAGCGGCTACCAAAATTTGAACGAGGAATTGATGCAGGCACCAGTCGGGGCGACCCTGGATCTTTTGGTGTAGCTTCAGCACTGGCGCTATCAATAATTGGCGCATATGGCATTGTCACATTCTTTTTCAGCATTTTCTGATAGCATTGCAAAGCAAGAAAATTCATTACAAAGCAAAACGTCAACTATCCAGAAAAAGATGAATATCACGAACTTTTGCAATGTGTTAAAGATCCGTATCTATCAGCAACAGCAATGCAAGGGTGTACAATATTCTCAATTATTCTTTAGTTTGCATGTACAATTTTAGCATTCCATGGTCAGCCAAGCTTGACAAAGTTAAAAGTCAATGCAATAACATGAAGCTGCAGAGCTCAGAGGTATGGCGTTACAATCTAACCTTTTGTTTGTTTGGTCTGTAAGTGTTCATTGCTCGTTCAATTGAAGAGTACACGTCCAGTGCTTGGGGGGTATCAGGGAAGCACTTTATGACATGAACTTGTTCCCTCATCTCTGATTTATCTTGTAAATAAAGAATGACCCGTGAAGGTGGAGCTTTTGGGTGGTCCTTTTTCCCATGTGCCATCTCCATTATCACCAGGTCATCCCACAGTACATCCCACAATACAGAACACGGATCCCTAGCCGGGTTGAACTTCTGAGCTAAGGGTTGCTGATGACAAAAGTTACAATGTCATTGTTTGCTGACTTTTGAGGATGGCTTATAGAAGATAGGAAAGGACTGATAGCACTACGAATGATTCTAATCCTGCTAACTTACATGCAACAGTATCACTCTTCGATGAGTGACTAGAAGAATTCTTCCTTTGCGGAGTAAAAAGTGATCCTCATAAGCATCTGATAGAGCAAACTTCCCACGCACTTTAAACAGATCAACCTGGAGGAAAAATGAACCTGATTCTGCCAGCTGCAATATAGCCTTCATGGCCAAGAAAGTTGGAGTAAGAACAAGCAATGAAGGCAGTATCAATAAAAACCAAACCAAGTTACATGGAAAGAATTTTTTTTACTGAGGATTGAAAGCAGTCGAACAACTAGTACCTGTCCCTGTGCTTTGTAGTCGTCATAAGGTCGAATCAAATTATCACCACCAATAACACGAGGCAGCCTTTTGCGGAGGAGATGCTCATCGGAAGTTATTGCTGATGCTATCATCATTCTCATTGCCTTTTGAACTTTTGAAATAACAATGCTAATCACTGTACTCTGCCTCATGCACACGTTCTCATTAAAATTTTGTTTTATCCTCACCTAAAATAACAAATGTAAGTACTTAGGCCAGATGAAATTCTAGGATGAATTCCAGAAAAAAAAAAAATAAAAACCATGAAATCACAAAACAGCGGGAGGAAGAATCCCAACACTTACTTGCATATTCGGAGTGTTCCCCAATGCAATCATCAAAGATGCCCAAAATCCAAGGACACCTCTCAGCCGCCGACTAGGTGACATAGCCATTGACACTTTGAATTGAACCTCTGAAATGCTAAGAACTCTGCAAGTACAAGTAACATTATTTAAGGGAATTATGACTAAATGTAGTGAAAAGCTATGAAAAGACAATTTTAGAAGTCCTGGCATACCCAATTTCAATAATTGGATCAACAGAAACAGCAGTTGTTTGAGTATCAGACAACCGACTGAGGTTGACCTGCTGAACCATCTCATGAAGGCGCCAAATGATTGGCTCATGAATGTTTATCAAAAAGGCAGAGTTTTCAGGTCCCTGAATAATCAGTTGCATATAATTAAATATAAATTGGAGAAAAAATATCAGAAAACCTTCTATTGGAAAATGATAACTCTCTTATACTTACCTGGAGACCGATATATGGATAGACACATAGATCTAGTGACCCATTTGATTGCATTGTGATTGAAAGTTTCAAGATATAGTCAGTATCTTCTCCAACTTTCTGTGGTCTAAAAAGAATAGGTGTTGGAGTAAGGGGCAACTGGTTATCCAATTGTATCCCTCGCATTCTAAGTTTGAACCTGAAAACAGGAAACAGAAGACTCCAGATTTAATAACCTGCTGTTGAAAGAGAAACATAAACAGTCCAAGATTCAACAAAAGCATCCTAAAGGTCTTTTTGCTAATTAAGCCAAATTTACGCTTCTGAATAGAGATTCTCATATAGATCTGCTAACAGGAATTAACAACAAATCATCTGCTGAGGCTTGAACCATGGACCTCATAACATGAAAGCCTATCACACCAACTGTTGACTGCTAGTATATTATATATCTTATTTTACCAATTAAGCCTAAATGCTAAGCGATAATATTTTCTTTTGAATAGCAATATATTCAAATAGTCTGCAACACACATAAGTATTTCATAACATATTAATATTTAAAAAATATATATATGCACAATAACAATTGTTCTTTTCCTATTTTTCCCGATAGGAAATAAACTATCAATAATAAAATGAAACTGTACAAAACAGAGGACAAGATGTCAATATACCTAATTCTACTAACAGCATCTAATAATCACACCAGAAACAAACAAAAAACAAAAAAAATATCATTACAACAACACTCAAGGTCACAGCAGCTTTTCAACAGTTAAGAAGACTGCACCCGCACTGACTAATAAATTAAGCAAATTGTTCTCCAAGCCACAAAATTGATAGCAAACTTACCTACTGATTCCAGAACCTAAGCCAGTTGAATATGCACAATGAAGATTCTGAACCGAAAGGTACAGGATTTCTTCGGGTGTATGGTCAATAATGGATATTCCAAGCTCAGGAAGCTCAATGATAACATGAAACTCACAATCAGTGATTATTGGTGATTGTTTCTGTATAGAAAGCTGAGACATAGGTGATGAGTGGCTTGTACTCAAGATTCCAGACGGATCACTTTCTCGCATCCAGTCACTGATCTTGATGACATTCACTTTGTCTTCTTTTATTACAGTAACACGTGAAGCTTTAGAAGGCCCATTTCCCACATGAATGGGTTGGTGATCAGAAATCTCATCAATATCATTCTTCTCTGATTTTAATGGGTCTTCCCCCTCTACCAGGATCTCTAATAAACGTCTTCTGCCAAGATCTTCCCATAAAAAAGAAGCTGCTGTATTGGGAAGAAGAAATTTCCATGAATCGTTGGTATCATCCACTTGCCGAATTTGGATGGGTAGAAACATGGAACGATTTTCAATCCTGTTGATAGAAAACTATCAGCAGTGGACCAAAAACAAAAGAACACATGCATACAAGTAAAGGAGATTAAACCATGTTTATGTATTTATTTTACTGTACTAAGACAACTTCCACATGAACAGACATTACAAGTTCAACAAAATTTCACTCTAGTAAAACAGAATTATTTTTCTTATCTTATGATACCTTATGAGTTATGATAACTACATTATCTCTTTCCATTTCACAAGATTTCATAAGACATAGTGAACTGTTACCTGTAAGGACTCATGGAAGAGTTTGGACGGAAAACAACTTCATAGCTTGAGTTCTTTGCTCCACTTCTTACAGCTATTCGAAATTGAAGTAGATCATTTCCGGCATCCTTCTTCAAGCAAACACGCATGATACCTTCATAACAAACACTAAATGGTGCACTCCAATTGTAACCATCCACCCGCACCTGATAAGAAGAATAAATCCCATATGGGATTCAGACAATGTATGCTATTCATGCATAATTAGCGAACATGAGAGATTTTAAAACTTCACGGACCTTCAACAGTTCAACTTTGGCACTAGACTGCCAACAAAAAGGCTTTGGAGAATCCGTGGGATGAATCCACGCCACGGACCGAGAATCACACTGTTGCAGGCAGAGACTGTAACCAACTCTATTAATAAACAAGGTGTGGGGCTGGAAGTGCACAACCTGAATATTAACCATTGAGCAGTTGTTTATTATTATTACCATATACCAAAGAAACTTGACAAATGCATAGCTTATCAGTACCAAAGAGCACAAAAAATAGGGACTAACAACAACTTCTTTTACTAAGGACTAAGAAGTAAGGAACCTTCTGTCCATTCTAAACATGCAGATGGCCTGGTGAAGAGAATCTTTCATCATTTTTCTTTAGGCTAAGGGTCATCTTATTTTCTGTAAACAGGCTTCAGAGCTAATGTTTTACAGACTAATTTGGTAAGTCCCTCATCACATTCTTCCTAGCAGTTCATCAGTCGAGAAACATTAAAGATTTAAGTCACAAGATATTTAAATCCAACCTTTGTTCTGTCTGAGGTCATGCTCAGTCTCGCTGAAAGCTTGTAATAGGATCCATCCGAACTGAATGCTTTTACATCAAGCCTTTCCTGGAAAAGAAAGTTCAAAGATCATATAATAGAGAACAAATTTCAGCAACTGTGAAGCGATACTCGTGAGAAGGAAAATGGATATCGTAAGCCAATTTGATGCTCCATTGAAATCACCTTCTTTTCCAGCTCATAAAGAGATATCCCAGGACTGTAAATGTCTGAATGACGAATGGCAACAGAAAGCCCCACTCGTGAGGACAAATACACATCTTTTTGAGATGGAAACAGCGAAGCCCCACCACGGCTGGCATAATCTTGTGGAGAAAGCATGCTAGGAACAGGACTAGTGTCCTCAATAACTTCAAGTACTTGGATGTTTCTCCTTGTGGCAGAATGCTTCCTGTCCATAGAGTTTGTGGGACTTCTCAAGGCTGTTTTTGCAGAGTTGACTGCCCTAGAAAGCATTAGGGAGTCCGTATCTGCATTGTCCGAAGGTTCTACTTCTACCACTCGATATGCCAAATAAATAGATGAATCATTAGTAATCCAGTATGGAACAAAAAATCTTATTGTTTTGGGTGCAACAGTGGTTCCTCCCATGTCATGTTCAATACTCACACGCAGTCTCCTGCAAATATATAGTAATGGAGATCATGGATATGATAATTAATAAAATATTTGTTATATCAGTTACAAGAAATGTTTAAATTTTCCAATAAGAAAGAGTTGCAGACACAATAGCTAGTTGGGGGTCACTAGTAGTAGAACATTATAAATGGTACACAAGTGTAGAACAAAAAAGATGAGGAAACATCATACAAAAATTATTTCCAGCATAACAGCTAGTTGGGGGTAACTAGTAGTGGAACACCCACACACAAGTATAGAGAAATACTCACACACATAAGGAGCATAAACAAAGTTGAGAACACCAAAACATATTCAATTTAGCCTAAAAAGACTAAGGTATAAAACAAAATTGGGCCCCCAGTGTAAAAACCTAACATAGCATAATAAGAGATTCTGAGTTGGAGTCCTTGCTATTAAAACCTCCAAATGTACATTGAAAACTACGTATTATGCTTTATGCTGGTTGATAGAAATCCACAAGGGAGGAGTGTTGAATATTATATGAATTTGCCTATATCCTAACAGGTTGAGCTTTTGGGAACAACAGTACAATAACAACTTTTGACAAAACCAAACAAAAAATATCAAAGAAATCTTTTCTCGGAAGCACAAACCTTTTACTTTTCTGGTGAACCATCCAGAATGATGAGACATGGTCATTGGAATAAAGATTCAAAACAAGAATGGGGTCCTGCCAGAACAACCATAGTTATTAAACTCACAATGGTATGTAGATATAACAAGCATGTTACTTATATTTAGACAGAGCTAGTACCTTCTCCAGGACCCAACCACCCTGGACAGACAACGTAAGATACAAAGGTTTCTGAATGTCTGCTGAATATACATGTACACCCCCACGTGAAGAGATAATACCATGCTGTCGTCCACATTTTCCGTCTCGTTTTCCTTCCCAGATTGTGAATTCAGCTGGACAGGGAAGGCAATTTTCCAACTTCATAGGAGAATGGACAGATATTCTCCAGTCATAAACAGGTGCATTCAGTTCAGTATGAAGTGCAGAGGCATCTGCCCCGACACTAAGCCAAAATTGTTCGTTTATGGTACTAGAACAACACAAAAGTATATCCTTATTCTCAAGCTGATTCAACTTGAAAGTAACATTTGGCATCTTATTTTCCTGCTTTGAAGTATATTGTCTAGAAGGTGAAACCTGATCTATAATAGTCAGGTCCTTTCCATAAGTATAACCAGTACCCACTGCCGCAAGAGAACCCCATGAATATGAAGGCTGAGGATGATCAACAGCAGGACATATTTGTAAGCACTGGTCAGAATCACTAGATGTACTTCTCCAAGGCAAAATAAAAGAACTCCCAGGATTTATGCTATCACTTCCAAGAGAGGAATCACGACCTTGAATTCGAGATGCATGACATACTGAAATTTTCAACTTAACATCGGTCTCATTTACAACTGTTGCAAGACCCCTGAAAATTGCATGCTTCTTGCCATTTTTCATAACAACTTCCAAAGCCATGAAACCATTCTGTAACGATTTTGGGACAACTGACAATGGAAGCAATGACCGAATGTTCTGCCAAACATCATCCGGGCCAAGTCCGACAGAGAAACCTATGCCTCTATCCGTTACATTTTCAGCCTCCAAATCTCTTTGAAAACTTGGAGTTGTTTTCCTCTCAAAATAAGAAGTTGAAACCAGCAGCCATCCGCATTCATCCATATCTTCAGTACTGTTCTGTTGAGCCTTTAAAGCACAACATCAAAGAAGAACGAAAAAGAACAATCAATTCCTAAGACAGTACATGTGCACAACCAACGACACCGATCAATGCATAAATAAGGTGAACGTGCTCACCTTGCTTCTTAGTGGATGTGATACTATGTTCTGAAAATCATGACCTTGCCCAACAGAAAATGAGAGGGCACCCACAACTTCACCTGTATCATTGTATTGATTTGAGACCATAACAAACGCATGAGAAATTTGCCTCTAGATGATTATTATTCAGTAAGAAATTGCAAAGAAGACGACCGCAATAGGAAGAAGAAAGTTTTTTAATTTTTTATAGACTTGGCCCAAAACGACGTCGTTTTCGCCAAGTCTAATTTTTTATTTTTTTTAAATCACTGCAGTCCTCTGCCAATTCTCTGCTATTTTCACCACCCAATATCCCATTTTCTCTGTATATTTCACCAACCAATCCCCCATTCTCTGCTATATTTCACCCCATCCCCAATTCCACAATTCCCCAATTCCTCAAACCCAAAATTCTCAATCTCAATCTCAATCCCAATCCTATATTTCTATTTTACTCCAATCTCATACCTCAATTTGTTTCAAAATTCTCCAAACCACCACAATTTGTTTCAAAATTCAAGTTTTTTAGTATTCTAATCTCAATTTGGTTTTTGATTAATTGTTTTACAAAGTATTATACTATATATATATATATATATATAATTATATATACAACAACAACAACAACAACAAAGCCTTTTCCCACTAAGTGGGGTCGGCTATATGAATCCTAGAACGCCATTGCGCTCGGTTTTGTGTCATGTCCTCCGTTAGATCCAAGTACTCTAAGCCTTTTCTTAGAGTCTCTTCCAAAGTTTTCCTAGGTCTTCCTCTACCCCTTCGGCCCTGAACCTCTGTCCCGTAGTCACATCTTCGAACCGGAGTGTCAGTCGGCCTTCTTTGCACATGTCCAAATCACCGGAACCGATTTTCTCTCATCTTTCCTTCAATTTCGGCTACTCCTACTTTACCTCGGATATCCTCATTCTCAATCTTATCCTTTCTCGTGTGCCCACACATCCCACGAAGCATCCTCATCTCTGCTACACCCATTTTGTGTACGTGTTGATGTTTCACCGCCCAACATTCTGTGCCATACAACATCGCTGGCCTTATTGCCGTCTTATAAAATTTTCCCTTGAGCTTCAGTGGCCTACGACGGTCACACAACATGCTGGATGCACTCTTACACTTCATCCATCCAGCTCGTATTCTATGGTTGAGATCTCCATCTAATTCTCCGTTCTCTTGTAAGATAGATCCTAGGTAGCGAAAACGGTCGCTTTTTGTGATCTTCGCTAAATTGCTCCGGTCATTAGTGTGGATAAGTATATAAATGGATAGAGATAGGAAAGCAAACACAAGATGTACGTGGTTCACCCAGATTGGCTACGTCCACGGAATAGAAGAGTTCTCATTAATTGTGAAGGGTTTACACAAGTACATAGGTTCAAGCTCTCCTTTAGTGAGTACAAGTGAATGATTTAGTACAAATGACATTAGAGTACAAATGACATTAGGAAATATTGTGGGAGAATGATCTCGTAATCACGAACTTCTAAGTATCGGAGTGTGGTATCATCTTGACTTGCCTTATCTGTCTCATAGGTAGATGTGGCAGCTTCTCTGGAAGTACTCTTCCTCCATCCAGGGGTGGTATCTTTAACTGGTGGAGATGCACAAGGTAATGTATCAATTTCACTTGAAGCTTACTTGTAGTTTCAGGCTTGGTCAAGCGCGATACAAACCATGTAGTAGGAGTCCCCCAAGTCGCCGAGCTAGGGGATTTGCTGAAAGAGGTGACAGACAAGGTAAGCAATCAGAGCTCCGGCTGATTGTTCACCTTCTCCCCATCTTGCAGCAGCATGAAGGATAAAGAGAAGAAAAATGAGAAGAGATGATATGGGATACTTTTGCTTTTGAAGAAGTAACTTTCCACAGGCTTATTCTTGAACTGAGCTGGAGGGTTTTCTGGTTTCCTCTAGAGTATAAGGCCGACTGAAGAATTTGAGGGTCAAAACAAGTCCATCAAATCTAGAGTACGTTCGACCCTGTTGATATGGGATACTTTTGCTTTTGACAGAGTAATGGATGGATCGGCACGTGTGCTGTTACGCTTGTCTCCACATGCTTCCTTGTATCCTTCGCACTTGCCCTATCTGTTCACGTGTGCTGTTACGCTTGTCTCCACATGCTTCCTTGTATCCTTCGCACTTGCCCTATCTGTTCCTCAAGCAGATGCGGTATCTTCCCTGGCAACATAAGATGTTGAAGATGAGTACTCGAGAGCAATGCCAGGTAAGTAATCAGGTAAGGGGTTCCAGGCTGTCAGTTCCTGGCTGGGAGTTTGATTTCAAGTGCTGACTGATTGCTCTCTTTCTCCTTGTCTTGCAGGTAAAAACAAGGCCAAAGGAAAAGACAGGGAAAAAGCATGATATGGGATACTCTTGCTTTTAACCCTGATGATATGAGATATTCTTGCTCTAGTATAGCTTGTTTGCAGAGGTATTATCGGGGGGAAAGAAAGCTGAATATTTCGAAAGGCTTCGTTGGGAGTGCCCTCTCAGATATGAAGAAGGGTTGAGCATTTTTGCAGGTCTGCCTGTCCGTTGGGGATGGAGGTCGACATATATAGGAGTCTCCCTAACAACAAGTAGTAATGCTATTCCTTTACCCTGCTTGGTCATAGCACGGTAGTGGGAGCTGCCAGCTTCACATGTTTTAACTCTGTCAGAGCACTTTGAAAAAGTGGTATGTGGTATCTGGCTCTCGAGATTCGGAGAACGATGCTTCTTCGATTTTTGAGAAAGCAATCATGGTGGGGGTCTGGCTCTCGAGATTCGGGGAGCGGTGTCTCTTCGATTTTTGAGAAAGTAATCATGTTGGGAGTCTGGCTCTCAAGATTCGGAAGGCGGTGCCTCTTCGATTTTGGAGTAAGCAATCTTGTTGGGAGTGTTTTCTCGGATGTGAGTAAAGGTTGGGCATGTTTGCTAGTCTACCTTGCCACGAAGCACGGAGGTTGACACACAGGGACTTTCCAATTATCCAGCAGTGGTACTGTTCCTTTACCCTTGTGGGTAATAATATGGTAGCTAGACCTTCAAAATTTATGTGTCTAAACTTTGTTAGTGCTGTTTCTTTGCTATTCTTTTACCTTTCTTGGTCAGAGCGATGTAGTGGGAGCTGCAAGCTTCACGTGCTCAACTTTGGCAGAGACTTTGACAAAGTTATCTGTGGTACCCATGAGCTATTGTTGCGTGTGGGAAGTGGGTGATTGAACAGTAAGATTCATGTGCTTTCTACTTCACCAGAAGTCTTCGACAGAATGCCCATAATTTCCGCAAAGCTGAGTGTGCGTGTGACAGGTGCTGACAAGGCTAGAAAAGAAGGTGCCTCTTCGATTTCTGAGATCGGCCCTCGTGGTCTCTGAGCAGCCCAGCTTTTGAGAAAGCGAGCGCCTCTTCGATTTTTGAGAAAGCAATCATGCTGAGGGTCTGGCTCTCGAGATTCGGGGAGCAGTGTCTCTTCGATTTTTGAGAAAGTAATCATGTTGGGAGTCTGGCTCTCGAGATTCGGAGGGCGGTGCCTCTTCGATTTTGGAGCAAGCAATCTTGTTGGGAGTGTTTTCTCGAATGTGAGTAAAGGTTGGGCATGTTTGCTAGTCTACCTTGCCACGAAGCACAGAGGTTGACACACAGGGACTTTCCAATTATCCAGCAATGGTACTGTTCCTTTACCCTCTCTTCGATTTTTGAGAAAGTAGTCATGTTGGGAGTCTGGCTCTCGAGATTCGGAGGACGGTGCCTCTTCGATTTTGGAGCAAGCAATCTTATTGGGAGTGTTTTCTCGCATGTGAGTAAAGGTTGGGCATGTTTGCTAGTCTACCTTGCCACAAGGCACTGAGGTTGACACACAGGGACTTTCCAATTATCCAACAGTGGTACTGTTCCTTTACCCTTGTGGGTAATAATATGGTAGCTAGACCTTCAAAATTTATGGGTCTAAACTTTGTTAGTGCTGTTTCTTTGCTATTCTTTTACCCTTCTTGGTCAGAGCGATGTAGTGGGAGTTGCAAGCTTCACGTGCTCAACTTTGGCAGAGAACTTTGGCAAAGTTATCTGTGGTACCCATGAGCTATTGCTGCGTGTGGGAAGTGGGTGATTGGACAGTAAGATTCATGTGTTTTCTACTTCCTCATAAGTCTTCGACAGAATACCCATAATTTCCGCAAAGCTGAGTGTGCGTGTGACAGGTGCTGACAATGCTGGAAAAGTAGGTGCCTCTTCGATTTCTGAGATCGGCCCTCGTGGTCTCTGAGGAGCCCAGCTTTTGAGGAAGCGAGCGCCTCTTCGATTTCTGAGATCGGCTTTCGTGGTCTTTGAGCAGCCCAACTTTTGAGAAAGCAAACACCCCTTCGATTTATGAGATCAACCCTCGTGGTCTCTAAGCAGCCCAGCTTTTGAGAAAGCAAACGCCTCTTCGATTTCTGAGCAGGCGCCTCTTCGATGTCTGAAGCTCCGTCGAGTGCAGCTTTTTATAGGGGCTGGCATTAAGTTCCAAAGCACACTTGAATCTCCACCAGTAGAAGCTCCATTCTTGCACTTCTAAGATCTTGATTTGTCCGACCTCTTCTCTCTTCAATACCTTTTAAAATGTCTGGCCCCTCCGACCGTCGTTTTGACTTGAACCTTGTTGAAGAGGCAGCCCCGCCTTCTCCAGACAACATATGGCGCCCATCCTTCGTCTCCCCTACTGGTCCTCTTACCGTTGGGGATTCCGTGATGAAGAATGATATGACCGCTGCGGTGGTGGCCAGGAACCTTCTCACTCCCAAAGATAACAGACTACTTTCCAAACGGTCTGATGAGTTAGCTGTTAAGGATTCACTGGCTCTCAGTGTTCAGTGTGCAGGTTCTGTGTCTAATATGGCCCAACGCCTATTTGCTCGAACCCGCCAAGTTGAATCATTGGCGGCCGAAGTGATGAGTCTCAAACAGGAGATTAGAGGGCTCAGGCATGAGAATAAACAGTTGCACCGGCTCGCACATGACTATGCTACAAACATGAAGAGGAAGCTTGACCAGATGAAGGAAACTGATGGTCAGGTTTTACTTGATCATCAGAGATTTGTGGGTTTGTTCCAAAGGCATTTATTGCCTTCGTCTTCTGGGGCTGTACCGCGTAATGAAGCTCCAAATGATCAACCTCTGATGCCTCCTCCTTCTAGGGTTCTGTCCAGTACTGAGGCTCTGAATGATCCCCCTCCGATGCCTTCTCTTTCTGGGGCTCTACTGACTGCTGAGACTTCTCCTAAGCAACCTTTGTGAAGGCTCCATCTTGTTTGTTTATTTTGACTCATGTATATGTACATATTTGTAGCTTATCGGGGATATCAATAAATAAGTTTTCCTTCATTTCAACGTATTGTGTTAAATACACCAAAGCCTTCTTCGCTAAGTTCTTTGAATTTTCTTTTGTTGAAGCTTGTATGTTGAAGCTTTCTGAGTGGAGCATGTAGGTTGGGGTAGTGTTCCCTTAATTTTTCGAGTGAGGAAAACTTCTCGGTTGGAGACATGGAAAATCCAAGTCACTGAGTGGGATCGGCTATATTAAATTATTTAGGTCCCGTGAGTCTTCGCCTCACACCCTACGCCTAGGAGGGGCTATCCATGGAACGCCTCCGCCTTTTAATACATTAGGTACACATGATTAATAAATGAACTGAAAAAAAAAAAAAAGCAGTAGTACAAAGTGAAGCTTGGATTTGGGAAAAACATTTCCGAATAACATTCAGAGCAGCAACAGATAGGCTATCAGAATATGACTATAAACATACAAAAGGGCATGTGTAGAAGCCATGGGAGAAGATATTCAAAATGCTGAAGATTTCATTCCCCTCTTCTTCTTTTTTTTTCAAAGAAATGATTACACTTTATTAAAATAAAAACAAGAATTACAAAATAGTGGATAAGAAATCCACCATGCAGCAAATCTAGCTAAGACCTTTCAAATAGATCTGATTACAAGTAACATAACCTCAACCAAAATCATTTTACGGCTGCTAACATATCCCAAACTATATGAGAAAGAGAATAATCCTTGAACTCATTCGAAACTGATGCCCAGAGGGCTGCCCAGTATCTTACTCTACCCCATAGTTCTGCTACCCCCACTCCATTATAATCCTCAAAAACTCCTGTTATGCTCCAACCAAATGTTCCAAAAAACTACCAACACCAAACAGCCCCACAAAGCTTTAGCTTTCCTCCCCTTTCCTAAAGCCCCAAAATTGGTGCTTGGAAGCACGAAACAACCCTTTGGAATGACCCAACTAACTCTAACTTCCTGAACCAATTTCCACCACAACTGTATGAGTAAGAACAAATTTCATTTACCTCTTGAATACACGGTTTACTAATTCTAGATAGACATGGGAATCAACAACCTAAGTTCATGAACAAAAATGTGGATGCAAGTTCAAAACAAGAAAGAATGCAAAATTCAGGGAAGGTTGCCGATAGTACGTACCCTTTCCTGCTTTTGCTGCAAGGTTTGTCACCTGCACTTCCAGTTTAGCTGGGCCCTGCAACACTTGCACACTCAAGCTTGGAAACTTAAAGAATAAAAGAGTGGGAGAAAGAGTGGGAGAAAGAGTGAAAAAGAGCAATAACTATATCAGATACCTTCCGTGGAACTTCAAATATGAAGAGTTCATTCCATTCCACTGTGCCTTCATTCAAGTTATTGAAATTTGATACTGCAGGTTTAACACATTTTGTCCTTGCACTTTGAGGAAAAAGTTTTTGTTGATCTGTTGGTTGACTATCAACAAGGCGCAAAGCACAGAAGAGTTTATGGCCGTTACCATCATCTATAATAGGTAAACCCTGCAATCAAAAGAATCAATCTTATCTCCAGAACGTAGGAAACAAAATGATACAACATTTAAGGTAAGAAAAAAATAAATTTAACCAGTTACAACCTTGGCTTCGTGGATCTGTATAGCAACATAATAATGTGCTTCCTTAGATTCATCTACAACGTTGAACCTATCAGAAAACCTTGGAGGCGGCACCCATATAGAAATGTAGTCACCATGATGTAACCGGTCCACTCTGTCTAAGTTTTCCTCAACTCTTTTCACATAGATATCACACCGAAGTTTATTCTCTACAATTAAAGTCTGAAAGTCATCTTCATGCAATGCAGAGAAAGTCTGGTCCTCTCCTAGTCCACATAGACCACTAGATTCCTGCAAAGACCCAATTTGGTATTCAAAGTTGTTATTTCAACCCCCACCCCACTCCCCATCCCCCCATCACAAAGAATAAAAAATACAGGAAGCATATGTACACAACAAATCAACCCTAGGTTCACCTCATTTATCTTCATTGCTTTCTGTTCAAGTTCTAATTGTCTTCTCCATGAAAGAACACTTCCAATAAAAGTTTCAAGGTTTGCAGCACTGACATTTAAATTAAGGATACTGGTGGCAGCAATACGCAGTGTCTTCCCAAATTTTGACGGCGAGTGCACATTACTATCAGAAGTTTCAAACCTTGAAAAAGTCAACAAAATTAATTCCCGAGATAACAAAAATTTAATTGAACTCAAAATCAAATAGAAAGAGCTCATATAATACTTGAATATTCCATTGAAAGGCTCCAAAAGTGGCTCCCACGCTTCTAATTGAGTATTGAAGGTTGATGCAGCTATAGAGGAACTCAGTACTGCATTCATAGCCTCCAGTCTATCATGCGTTGCAAGCTTGATATTGGTGATTGTCGTGTTGAATAGTGGTCTCATCTGAAAAATCAAAGTTATCCAATATAACCAAGATAATTAACAGTATGAAAATGAAAACCATCTTTACATCAGTTTCCAGACTTACAAATGTGTTTATAAGACATACCATTCCACATAAGCTGTCTAGAACAGTTAAAGAGAAGCGTCTCAGTTTCACCTCTGCAGTTATATTATCCCTAGTCTTTAGCTTCATGGAATCACCAATACTATAAGCCAATCGGCTTGACGGTTTTTTCAGATCAGCCCGTGCAAGAAAAGTGGAGGCCTGCAGAAACAGAAGAGCGCTTCAAATTATGTAAAAACATGTTCAGTTATGGCACAATAAACACATCATCGTAAAATAAAAACTTCATATTGAAGCAAAAGTTACTGCTCTCTTATAATTTTACCAAACTTCAGGCATGGCAGCTGCATTCTTACATGACAGATTTAGAATAACAAATAACTAAATATTCATCTAACAAGATTTGGCTTCTTTCTGTTTTTTTTTTTTTTTAATAGAAAGAAATAACAGGACATTCGATCACAAGGCAGGGCAGTGGAATTGGGGCCAGAATCAATATTTAGCTTCTTGAAGAACTTTGGTGACCAAGATATCTAGGATACTTCTTTTAGCGTCATTCAACCTGATTAGGTGCTGGTTTTGAGCTGACTGTAACTTAATTTCTTGTATAGGCTGTGGCCACCAGTTATGTTTAGGTTAGATCTTGAGTTTATGTCTCAAATCCCTTCCCAGGCCCCCCAGTCCCTCACAAAATTAAATAAACTGAATAAAGAAAGATAGAAACCCAACCTGATTTTCAACTCTCCAAATGCTCCAGCATTGAGATCCCTTTGAAGTTGAAGATCTTGAAATTGGCGCCTCAAGAATATTAGCTTGGTTAACAAGATCCATCCTAGGGCAACAAATTGTATCAACACATGGGGCTTCATCCGTCCTGGAGACTATGCATCCAAGAGATGCATAACCAGGTGGAGCAAGTGGGTACCAAAAGAATACTTCATCAAAACCTTTCCCTTCAACATGGGCAACTTTAACAAATTGTACGGGTTTCACAGATACTTCAGGATAATCAGCCTGAAAAATAATGCCCACAGCTGGTGGTTCTAAGCTGAAAAAAAAAAAGAACACAAGCTGGTTAACAAAACTTACAATAAAAGGTCGTACCCAGTGCACAAGGCTCCCGCTTTACGCAGGGTCTGGGAGAGGTGAATGTCGGCTAACCTTACCCCCATTTATGGAGAGGCTGCTCCCAAGTCTCGAACCCGAGACCTACCGCTCATGGGCGAAGGCACTTGCCATCGCACCAAGTGCGACCTCTGGTTAACAAAACTTACAATAACAACAAAAATTCAACTGACTGACTAAAATTTCTAAACCTGATAAAGAACACACAAAGATATAAAATTTCTAACCCTTCGGTTATGCAGTCACCCAATATGGCATAGCCACGATGTGCGATGGGCCTCCATACTGATACTGGTCGGCGGAGGTCACTACCCTTGTCCCACCAGATTCTCTCAAAGTTGGGGGTCGACGTAAAACAATTATTTACCTTTGAAATTGATCTGACCATATCCCATCCAGAAGAATTTCCAGTCTGGTTTCTGGTTTGCTGACTTGCATAGATATTATCAACAGCCAAATTTGAGGCAGGATCTTTACGAGAAGATTGATGCCGATTCCAATTCCAAAGAAGAAGATGATTGAGGTTACAACAATTGTCTTCAGAAGGGCATTCAGTACTAGAATGGGCATGAAATGATCCAAGAACATTCTCCACACGCCAGATGCTAAATCCAGATGCAAATTGAGGATTTGATGGAGAAGAAAACAAGCATTCTGAATATGTTGTTGATGTAACAAGATCAGAACGTATGCAATAAACAATATGATTAGGTGGCTGCTCTTTCCCTATATTTGCTATACAACCCAATGCAGTGTATCCGGTTGGTGCTACAGGCATCCAAAGAGAACAATCACTACCAACATCAGAATCAACCCCACCAAATCCTTGAATAGCAGAGAACAAGCCTATGAGATTAAAACCAATTGGTTTACGCACACGCCCATATGCATTACTCACTGCCATTACTGCCTGTGAAGGAGGAACTGGCCTGAAGACATCACAAGAAACCAAAAATAATTAAATATAGCATCTAAACACATTATCACACAAAACAGAACTACTTGAATGAACAAGGAAAGCATCTTCTCCAAACAGATCAACAATAAAGAAAATAAACAGAATACAATGAGTTGTACCCAAACCATCCGTATATTATTAATTACGTCATCTACTTTATGTTCCTTTTACTTCCAGACAGCTAAAAAAAAATAATACAAATCATGCTTACATGAGCATGAGCACATGTAAATTGCTTTCATGCAATAAAATTCATGCAAGCACTCAATTTTTGTTTTTTAAAACTCATCCAGAGTACTAATTTCTCAGGATAAAGAAGCATTAGCACATGCCTAGGAAGTTTCTACCTAATGGCAACCTAGAACGACAGATTTTTTTCTTCTCTCTTCTCAAGATTTGAGCGTATAAGCTCAAAAATACATGTGATGGAAAAGAAGTAAACCTTTACAACCATAACGCACACAAACAAGATCACCAGATTAACTCATAGTTATGATATTTAAGTTGCCTTCCTTTTTAATTTATTACTACTTGGGAACTCATATGCATGAATTATATTTATAAAATACAATAATATGGAGCATGGGGCCAAATTTTTTATGACTATTCTTGTAAAGTAGGACCTATTAGTTTCATCCCTGTTGCTGTGGACTGCTTGTCTAGAGATTGTAATTTCCATTTCATTAAGAAAATATTTGTGTCCTCTAAAAAATATTCCATTTAATTCTACCTTGATGTCACACAATCTCCCAGTATAACATAACCTGAAGGTGCTCGAGGCCTCCAAAAGGTAAGGTTGTAACAGGATCCATTTTCTGCATAAATACACAAAAATGTTAAGTCTTTGATGATTGACATGAAAACCAATCTGATGAAAAGAAATGGTGCAATTACAATATCAAACTTCACCACAGAAGTTATGAGAAAATACCCTTTGGGGACACCCAAATTCGATCAAAATTGGTACATCCAGCCAATGGCATAGAATTTCCGAATTGCAATGCTGATGTTGCCTGGCTTTGCAAATTAAGTATAAGAGACACAACACTCAGTGAAAGATGGAAGCAAACATCGGTTGATAACAAAGAGATATTTGCTTTGTCCTTCACAGAAGTGTAACCCCCTGATATATCCACTGGATCAAGAACAAGAAGACCAGAACCAGCCTCAACTGTAAGATCTTTCACCAGCGCTTGAACCCAGGTATCATTTTCTTTGGATGCATACCTGTATTAACAGGTTATTTAGCTCAATCAGTGCAAATTCTGTGTACATAATACTTCCTTAAAATACTTTTAGAAGTATGTAAGTGTTAAAATTTCAAGCATGCAAGCTTTCAAAGTAACTTCTATTGCACCCTAACTTTTCCCTCGAAAAAGAAAGGTATGTGAAAAATAAATATGAAAACTCTTACATGAAGCTAAAATCCAACTTCGCACGGAGAAGCTTTTCACCATATGAATCATCCAGAGAAAACTTTGAAGAATCATAGAAGGTAAACTCAGGAGAAACTACCTGAGAGCCAAAATAAGTAATCCAAAAATGAACAGAACATCAAAACCAACTGCACAAAAGTTTATCAGCATAATATAAGCAAAAGAAAAATATATATGCTAGAGATATTGATCCCATTAAAGCTATAGCTGACAGGTTATCACAGTGAATCACTGGAGGTGAAGGTTTGCAAGTTCAACATATTGGATCTTCAATTATCCAAACACCATCTAATAATCTTATTCTGCATAATGTTTTATATGTTCCCAAAATAACTATGAATCTGTTGTCAGTCAAAAAGTTATGCAGAGATAATGCTTGCTGGTTTGTGTATGATGATTTGGTTTTCTTTATACAGGACAAGGCAACAAGAATGATTTTGTACCAGGGAAAGAGTGATGATGGTGAGTTGTTCGAGATACCAGTTAGTGTATTTTCTCATTCATTTGCTGCAAAGTTGGGAAAGTGTGGTGCATTCCTAGGGAAGAAAGTGAAGGTATCAGTATGGCATAAGAGATTGGGGCACCCTTCAGAAGAAGTCCTAAGTTCAATGTTGCAGAGTGCACAATTACCAGTTAGTAGTGATTCATCTCTTTCCATATGTTCTGCTTGTATTCAAGGCAAGATGAGTAAATTGCCTTTTCATGTCAAACAAGAGAGATCAAAATTTGTATTTGAGAAAATCCATTCGGATGTCTGGGTTCCTTCACCTCAGAAATCTGTAGAGGGTTATAGATATTACATCAGTTTTATAGATGATTTCTCTAGGTTTGTATGGATTTACCCTATGATGAATAAATCAGATACTTTTTCTGTATTTGTCAAGTTTCACAGTTTTGTGCTTAATCAGTTCAATGTTAATATGAAATGTTTTCAATCTGATGGTGGAGGGGAATACATGAGTAATAGGTTTCAAAAATTTTTGGCTGATAAGGGAATCATTCATCAAGTGTCTTGTCCTCATACATCTCAGCAAAATGGAATTGCTGAGAGGAAACATAGGCACTTGGTTGAAACAGCCTGGACTTTGATGACTGAAGCACAGATTCCTACATCTCTCTGGTATCATTCATGTTCCTATGCAGCTTTCTTGATTAACAGAATGCCCTCAAGAACTTTGGAGATGAAATCTCCTTATCAGATTATGTTTGGTCAAAATCCAGAAGTGCATAATCTTAAGATTTTTGGAACTGCTGTCTATCCATTACTTAGGCCCTTTAATGCAAACAAACTGCAACCTAGAGCTGTTTAATGTGTGTTTATGGGATTTGCTATGGGATATAAGGGTGTTATAAGTTATGAGATTAAATCCAGGAAGTTTATTGTGTCTAGACATGTGATACATGATGAGGATGTATATCCATTTCAAATCCTATGTCAGTCTGGTTCCAGAAGCATTTCAAAGTCTAAACCAGAAACACAGTCTCCTGTTATAATTCACTTGCTCTGATACCATGATAACAAAACCAGAGAATCGAAATGAAAAACTAAGACTACAGAAATGTAAAAGAGAAGAGAAAGAGAGATGAAAACTTAGAGAGAGAGACAAGAATCTGATCTTGTATTTCACACACAAATGAATTACAATTTGTCCTTTTTATATCTCAAGTTAGTCGGCTACAGTGCTAACTAACTCTCAACATCTAACAACCAACAGATTCTAACAACCCTAACAGACTCTTCTGATGTGGCAGTGCTGACATGTTATTCTAACAGTAACTTGTGGAAGCACTGCATAGCATACAATCAGATTACCACAAAATAATCTACCAATGATTTCAATCCGCTTTCAATGTAAAGCGATTTGCCATGAATTACTTTGCAAAACAGTTATATTAATAATGAATTACTTACCTGAGCTTCAATACTGAAACTCCGGATCATATTTGGATCACTTTCAGAATCCAAAGAAATATTTGAAGTGTCTGACGATTTATGCAAGTCTTTTAGACTCTTCTTGTCATCATCGGATGAGTAACTGTCCAGCAAAGTGATATCCACACCATCCTCTAAAGATACTGAGTAGCTGCTCTCGTTACTCAAATGTGTATACTTCGTCAAAATAGAACCATTCTGAGGTATTAACAGGAAAGTGTCAATCAATAGTTGGAGCACTTACCAATTACTGAGGGATGAGAAAAACAAATTAAAAATAAAATAAGTAAAAAACAATTTTAAAAAAACAACACATATGGTCACATATAAAAATTTGATTCACTTTTTTCTATCATTTCCCAACTACACTGAAATGCTCTTTGTACCTCTATAGCTGTTTTTCTGGTTTCTGAATCCTATACCTATGTTTTGTGATGTTTATTGGAAAACATTTTTTCCACACCCATTGCACACCTTCTAAATAGCACTGAAGTCTTAGGCATGTTCTGATGCTGCATTAAACACAATTGGAAGAAAAACCACAACTACTGTCGCAGATGAAAGGATGGATCTGTACCTCAATTTTGACATTCATAAATCGCAACCTCTTTCCATGTCCAATTATAATAATGGGCCGAGGCCTAGTTGAATGGAGTTCTTCTGCGTCCATTTCCGCACTCAAATAGATGGTCTTTCCACACCCATCATATGTATATTCATCAATGTGCAAAAAATCTGCCACTAACTGTCTACTTGGAGACAAGTGCACCACATCTTGTGTCTGCTTGTAAATAGGTCCAGAGAATACTATGCTACAGTTTTTACCAACGGGATCATTCGTAGGATCCATCACTTCCTCTCTACCAGTTATTGTTTGTAATGCCATAAAAAACTCACCCGCAGCCAAAAGGAAATCAGCTACAACAAGAACACGAGGTTGCTGAACCCTAATCACTAATGATTGGGAAAATTTGCTCCATCTATAGTCCATCAAGAACATTGTTGATATTGGTAAATCCACATGAGAAAATCCAGCATCAGAGTCTGTTCTTCTAAAGCTCCCCTTATTCAAAGAAAAGGGCAAACTTCCAGAAGAAACTTGTTTGGAATCATCAGTGGATGATCCAAGCATTAGGCGCATTTCGGGCTTTGTATCGGGCCGAATGTCAACAACAGAAAATTTTGGAATGGTTATGTAGAGATCTGTCTCTGACAATGAAGTCATCCGATACGATACCCAAAGACCTTCAATCTGTTAAACAGAAACAAATTACACAAGATTCTGTTTTAATTTTTACTATGAAACAAGTACATAAGATGATAACCACACGATCAGAACAGTCATACAATGTCAAAACACAACAAACAACTCTGTGTTCAAAATCTCAACACCATAATGAAAGTTGAAATCTCAGAGAGCAAAAACAGGACTTACACACTATTCAAAACGAACCCTACTTAACTGTGATTGATGCAAATACTCACAGCAATTTGAGCGAAAGGAGACTCTGCATGAGTGCCGTTATACAATTCCAACAGGGCATGATCAATTACAACTGCCACTATGGTAACACTTTTTGATAGCAGGAGTTGACTGTTCATGTTGACCTTATCAAACAGCAGTCTTATTGCATTTTTGGAACCAGATTTACCACCATGGAAACTCGGGGGAAGCTTTGGCTCTTCGCATAAGTTCATGTATGCACAGTCCAGAATGACTTTGTATTCTTTGTCAGACACGACACTGTGCAATAATCCAACCTGGTAGAAGACGATCAAGGGGTAGGAATCAGCAGAGAATCATGACCCACTGCATGATAACAGAATAAAAATCCAGTAAACTAAAAGCCTGAAGGGCATCGATTCAAGACAGATTTGAAATTCAGGAAAGTAAAACCCATTCAACTATGGAACCATATAAAAAGGGGAAAAAAATACTTGAACAAATCAAAATAAAATAAAGCTGAACAAGCAAACACCCAAACTATCCATGCCCACCCCAACATAACCGAACGATGTATAGGCCACATGCAGAAGCAAAGGCAAAAAAATAGTTAAGAGGGTCAGCAAGATTTGAATCCATAACACACAAGATCACAACCAGAGGAAACAAAATTACTAATGTCGATTTCAGAGCAGACAAAACTACTATGTCGATTTCTTGTCCACAAATGTTTCACTTTTAGGAGAGTATAAATAAAATTAACTATTTGTATACATACATACATACATACATACATATATATGTAATTAGTCCCTTCTATTGAGGGATACCTTGTGGGTCCCGTTCAAAGATCATCCTTGCAAAAGGTTAGACAAATCCGAAACCTCTAAGACATCTTGTTGTAGCCAAGAAGATAGAACACGTTATTTCGAGGAAACATTAAATGACAACCATTTAATTAAGTGGTTAAATGGTTTCCGGATTTGAGTGATTTTGCAATGATGATATTTGAGAGAAGACCTAAAATTAGATGGTTTGGATCATTGAAATAAAAGGTGAGGCATCCCTCAATTGAAGCTCCCTCTATCGAAACATAAATGCAGGGATATATCATATAAAGTTAAAAATATGTGACCACAACAATGGAGCAAATGGAGGATGAATAAGTTAGATCACCATATATTAAGTACCAAAAAGGTAAAGGATTGGTCCAAAATGCTTAGGAATTCCCACGTATGTTTACCATTTGAAACAATATTATGACCCCATGCACTTAATATCATCTTGTACATGTATCTAACAATCAATACAGGATGAACTCCACCATTAGATCATCCACTACGTGTATCAACTATCAACTATCAACTATGCAAATATCAACAACCATAAGTTAAACAGCACCCCCAACGTAATGCCTACTAAAGATGTGTTATCTCCCACACCATTATAAAGATAAATTCAATAAAATTTTACATCTCACACACATTAGTTACCTTCACTTCAAGAGAAAATGTAGGAACTTTTTTTAAGACATCCCTCAAACTTCTCCTCACATAAACATTAAGTCCTTTGCCTTCTCGTATCATTGATTTGCCCAAGCAACCGTCAATTCCTACAGACATGTTGAACCCCAGAATCTGAAATTTTATGTCAGTAAAAATTAGTTCAGTAATTTCTGTCATCAAGTCCAAGAAAAAGAAGTAAAAATCGCCTACCTCAGCATGAAGGACATCAATATGGACTGCTGAAGGATCTTTCTCATGAGAACCATACCAACTAAATTCATTTGTGACTTTTAGCAGTCCCAGATCAAGTTGAATGAAACTGCAATTAGATAAAATATAGAGACAAATGTCAATCTTAAATACTGATATAACAAATGTATTTAACTTTGAAAATACAAGATCCAGACATAAAGTGACAAAATCATGAGCAACAACACTAGTATCACCAAAAACTCATCAGTCTTCAGTAACACCAACACCATGCCCCTCCAACTATTCATCTGCCAAACTGTTTGAAACTTAAACCAAATAGCCCATTTCAAAATTTTTATATAAACTTTCGTTTTATAAAATTCTATCGTTTCTTTTCAAAAAAAAAAAAAAAAAAAAAATTTATATAAACTCTCTACTGGAAATTCCCATGCAGTTCTCAATTTCTTCATCGAAAAGCAACCCAACCATCTTATTAACCCAAATATGTGCATTGTATAGCAAAAAACAGAATCCAAATTCACGAACTCTTTGCTTGTTGAATTCCTTGGAACAATGATTATTGGAGTATCAAGTGACAGGTCCAGCTTCAATGCTGTAGCTCCATCAATCTCATATTTCTGAATTAGCCACTCAAAGCCTCCAACTTTGTCAACAAGTTTGATTGCCTCTTCGGTAAGTGGGGTGGCCAGTTCCATAAAGTACACTGTTATCTGCATTAGCATGTCCAAAAAAATATGTGATACTTCAAAGATGGATTATCATTAATTACAAAATAAAGAACAAATATACATAAAACCCGAAAATAGAAACTTCAAGCATTGAGGTTACACAAATTAACACATCCCTGTGAATGTTGTAACCAAATCATTGTCTTGAGAGCAATGCCAAACATACCTCCTGAACAAACCTATAGAGGAAAATGATCCGGACAGCAGAAAGTCGGCCACACAAACTGTACTCATAGCCTTTATAGTCATCATCTTCAGCACTATAAGAGTTGAATTTGAACTGCAAAACAAATAAAAAGAAAAAATTCTCATAACAAACGAACTACCACAGTAAAAACAAATCATGTCTGCAATGCAATAGCTGATAATTGATGCTATCTGTACCTTGATAAGGGATTCAACACCTGGATTACATATATCACAAAGCCAGGCCCAACAGTGATCTGTTCCAAGAGACATATCACGGAGTCTAAAATTTCCTAGGGTGCCTTCAATGGCAAGAGAACTTGGGTGGACCTTACCAAACAAACAACTCAAGTCCATAATACAGTTATTTGATACCTAAAATATCACATCTGAAACTACACACTAGTAAATTTCAACCAACACATCGAAATAATCGTTAATCACAATATTCCCATCACCTTGAGATCCAGCAGGAAACTTTCTTGCACAAACATCGCAAACGAAGAGCCATCCTCTTTGTTAAGAAACAGAGTCACATTGTCAACATTCATGTTTAAATAAAATACCACACGACCTTTACCATAACCCAGCAACCCTTTTACACACCCATTTTCAGTCTTTTCTTTGGTCATCAAAGGTTTATCATGTGGAGCCTTAGTCAAATCTGCACTACCTTCTACATCATACACAGAGCTTAAATCCAGGCCGAAATCAATCAAAGCAACAAGAGTGTGTCTGTTGCAAAAGAACTCCAATTTTGACATTCGGAGATTCATCTGAAAAAAATAAAATAAAATTAATTAATTAATTAAAAATTAGTACAAAGCATCAGCATTGAAGATTCAGATTTTTCTATTTGTAAGAACACAGGTTTCATTAAGTTGGTTTGGGTGCAAATAAAACCAATATAACCAAGATCCAGGACTATAACTGATGTTGACTGCTCATGTCAGTAGTACCTGGGTATCAATACCATCATAATCAGGCGAGCTAGAACTCCGAGTCAAAAAGGTAACAGATACAAAATTTGAATAATCACCACCCTCCGCCTCATAAAATGTCTCACCAGAAATGACCTTTTCCTTAACCAAACTTTTTTCATAAATTATGGCCTGTGGAGATGCAAATCCAGTATCATCATTGATGTCCTCAGTGGTTGCACATGCATCCATATCCATTATTTGTGAACCTAAGCCTGTATCTGAGATAGACGTAAAATCTGGCAAAGCATCTGTAAAAGTATCATCATCCCCATCAAGCAAAGCAGACATTTCTCTCGTGTGTGGATCAACTATGCCAGGAGAAGAAACTCGATTGTCATTGTTTAGCACAGAGCAAGCTAAATACTGGGGGGCCGTTGACAGATGAACTTGAAGCTCATCTTTGACTTTTAAAGAGTGCAGTTTCATCTTAAGTGTCAGGTCACCTTCCCAGCGAATCATGTGTAACTGTAAAACAAAATGGCATAGGATTTAATACCAAAACACTTGCGCATGACAACGAGCTAAGAACACTTCAACATGATAACAAGAAGATAGTGGGGATAACAAACAAACTAGAGGATAATGTAGAAGAACACTTGTTACAGTATGTTCCAATATACCACAACCCCAAGAAATCTAATACAGAAATATCAACTATATCAAATCTGATACACCGACAACAATGAAATATGGAATATGTTTCAAACATGGAAACATCTTCCCCGCCAATAGCCCAATTATTCTGATGCTACTCTCCCCATCAATTCAACTAATATAGGGTAAATACACAAGTCGTCAAACACACAAATACAACAACAAAGATGAACAGGGTCAACAATCGCATTTGACTTTTTACTTTACAAATCTCATATAATTCCACATTCACCCTTAATAAAATCACAAATGAAGTAAACTAGCGACAAACCTTTCCACCATTGGCAAGAACCTCAAGAATAAGAGCCTCACCATGTTCTTCATCAACTTTATCAGCAGTCTGCACAATATCGTAGGAAAAGAACACTGTCAGATTTGGTTAATCATTAGCCTTGTAAGTCTTTTCCATTTTATTCTTCATATAAGTGCAGGTCTCAGACAACAAATTCGGGTTCATGCCAGGGCGCTCAACCATGGAGGCAATCTATCTCTTACGAAGATCGATGGAAAGATATAGAGATATGAAAAAGGATTTGCACATGGACTTTATAGATTTGGAAAAAGTGTATAACAGGGTCTCAAGAGACATTCTTTGGAGGATTTTAGAGAAGAAAGGAGTACGAGTAGCACATATCCAAGCTATAAAGGAAATGTATGATGGAGCAAGGATTGCCGTAAGAACTCATGAAGGACAAACCAAAAGCTTCCCCATAACGGTAGGGTTATATCAAGACTCATCTTTAAGTCCTTACCTTTTTGTATTGGTAATGGATGAGTTAACGGGACATATTCAAGATAATATTCCTTGGTGTATGCTTTTCGCAGACAATATAGTGTTGTTCGATGCGCAGACGATATAGTGTTGTTCGATGAAACTCATGAGAAGTAAATGCGAAGCTTAACCTTTGGAGAGAAGTGTTGGAATCTAAAGATCTTCGCCTAAGTCAGTCAAAGACAAAGTATATGGAGTGCAAGTTCAGTGTGAATACAGGCTCAAATGAGTTAGGGGTGAGGAATGGAGATCAAGAAATACCAAAGTTCGCTACCTAGGATCTATCTTGCAAAAGAACGGGGAGTTGGATGAAGACCTCAACCATAGAATACAAGTTGGATGGATGAAGTGGAAGAGTGCATTGGGTGTGTTGTGTGACCGTCATATGCCACTAAAGCTCAAGGGAAAATTTTATAGGAAGGCAATACGACCAGCAATGCTTTATGGCACGGAACGTTGGATGGTGAAGCATCAATATGTACATAAAATGAGTGTAGCGGAGATGAGAATGCTTCGTTGGATGTGTAGGCACACGAGAAAGGATAAGATTAGGAATGAGGATATCCTAGGTAAAGTAGGAGTAGCTGAAATTGATGGAAAGATGAGAGAGAATCGGTTACGGCGGTTTGGACATGTGAAACGAAGGCCTACTAACGCTCTAGTTAGAAGATGCAATTACGAGACAGAGGTTCAGGGCCAAAAGGGTAGAGGAAGACCTAGGAAGACTTTTGAAGAGATTCTAAGAAAAGACTTGGGAGTACTTGGATCTAACGGAAGACATGACACAGAACCAAGCGCAATGGCGTTCTAGGATTCCTAGAGCCGACACCACTTAGTGGGAAAAGGCTTTGTTGTTGTTGTTGTGGTTCTTCATATAAGCAGTAAGCCCTATAGGTGGCTAATCATTTCCCAAAATAACCAAAAATGTGTTGGGTTTTTTCCAGCCCATGATAAGTTGTCCTACATCTATAAGGAATTATAGTCTTAGAGTATTAAATTGTTTTCCCAATTGGAATTGTTTTCCCAATTGGAGTTGTTTACCCAATTGGAGTTAGTTTCTCAATTGGAGTAGGATTCATAACTAGATTCCAATTAGGATTAATAATCCTTATTGAAGAAGACCTTTATTATGTCTATATAAAGGGGCTATTGTACTAGTTTTGAGGAGGGGAGCAAAACAATAAATTGTATACCACTCAAGGGATTAAAGGGAGAGAATATTTGTAAAGTGTGTGCGAGAGAAAAGAAAAGAGATGGTGTATTTCCTATTCTTGTTCTTTCAGGTTTTTCGTCAAGTCCTAGTTCTAGAGATTTGGCAAGATTATTGGTTGTACTCATTATTGATATAGTGAAAGATTGTTGTTGTTGTCCCATGGATGTAGGCACATATTGCCGAACCACGTAAATTCTTGATGTTATTAATCTTGGTTATTTGTTTTTCGATTTCCGGAGTTTGTTCTTGTTTTTCCCATTCTTAAACGCGATATTCTCAACAAAATGATGGGAAGCAAGACACTGTAGATAATTTGACACGATGAATCTACCAAAAGAAAAACCAACCTTTCCATATATGAATATCTTTGTCTCAACCAGTGCCCCATTAATAACAAGGTTAGCTGTTTTTGAATTTGGAGTCTGGGGTTCACGATAGTCAGTAACGGGATTGCTTGTTTCTTCCAATACATTAACTGATGGAGGAGCCTAAAGGCAAAATAAATACAAACTTTTAGATATCACCAAGGAGATAAGTAAATAGGAGTTTTAAGCTATGAGAGAGATCTTATATCATACAGAAGCTTGATATGTAGCTTGTATAAGCCCTTTCAACCAAATGGCATTCTCGTCCTCAGCCCGAAACTCTATAATCAATGTAGTAGGAGACTCCAAAGCCTGGAAAGAAATATAAATCCATAACATGTATGATATTTGAATAAGGAAAGATATGCCGAGCTCCAAGCAAAGCTTGAACAAAATAAACATAAACATAACTATATATTCTTCCACAATCCCATAATTCAGACGTCAAGACGAAAGCACAGACATAAATATTCAAATTCAACTGTTTGTGCTTCAGATAGTAAACTATCACTTCCACCAACTTTGACATACCTTTTGATTGTCCATTCCCTTGTAACTTACAGCAAGACAAAACAGTGAACCACCAAT
This sequence comes from Malus domestica, assembly GCF_042453785.1. NCBI lineage: Eukaryota > Viridiplantae > Streptophyta > Magnoliopsida > Rosales > Rosaceae > Malus > Malus domestica. The sequence continues at coordinate 10,691,994 of NC_091676.1, read as the reverse complement.
GTTTTCTGGGGGAACCTCGTATACTTGTCTACCAGCCATGCTGTAGCATCCAAATTTAGAAATTTTCAGTTAGTAGCATAAAACATTTGACTGCAGGAGATAAAAGCAAAAGAAATGCACAACCAAAAAATTTCATATTGCTCAAAAAAGAAACCAAACTGTAGGGCAGAGGGTAGGAAAAGCTATATGTGCAGTAAATGCGCTTGGATGGGGTTAGCAGCGTACAAATGAGGTGATGGAGCCTTATACAGTATGTAAGATAATTGGGAAGAAGTCTAGGTGGACCACTTCCCATGTTATGGTACTGACGTGGGTGAAGGGTGCAGATTTAGGTTTGGCACAATCAATGGAGCAGTACGCCTTGAAGGACCTCCTCCAGAGCTTTATCCTGTCGCCAATTATATGATTTGGTACTCAGTCAAATGGAGGATTTAGTGGCCTCCGACCATTAATATTTTGGCCCATGGCTGGGAACTATAGCCAGTTTATACATTTTTGGATTACTTATACTCTGTAAGCATAAGAAGGACGGATGCTGATAAGTTGTAGTAGCTCCCTGGCCAAGGGAATATTATTAATGTTACCTTATTACAAGGTTTTAAGGGGTGGGATGCCTATTTCCTTCCCCTGGTCCAGCATTTGGAAGGTTGATTGGGTTGTATGCAGAAGGATTGCAAAAAATTCGTGATGTTCTGTTATCCACAACAGCAAAGCAGAAAATGCAGGAATCTGGTCCAATTATTGACTAGTCTCATTTTCCCTTTTTTATTACCATCTATCAAGGAGGCAGTAACTTTCTGGTATTTCTAATGTATACTACCTCTGTACTAAAATTCACCTAGAGAGAGAGAGTGAAGCAACCTTGAGTATCGCAGGTAACTCTGCGACTTTTCAGACTCCAGCACATAAAGATTTATTCCCAACAACACGAGATAACATGGTTGCCAGGTAGCCACAGAATTGCCAATCCCCTGAATTGGAAAAATAACATCAGACACTGAAATACGAATAACGCTACCAACTTTCTCTTTCGAACGACAACATACCCTCCATGTCAAAATTCTAGCTTCTGCAGAAAGATCTGCCAGACTCCAAGGAATTTCTGCCTGAAAAACATCGAGAGCAAGCAGACTGCAAGTTTCCAATGTAAATATGTTTAACAATTTCATGAGCCTCTGGAATCTCGATGGTGAAAAGTGAATCCCAAGGTTTGGCACTTGAATTGAGATGCGCATTGACGGGTAACTAGGGTGGGGCACTTTGATCTTCAATTCAAAGATGCATAGGTATGATTAGCAACAATCTAATAATAATGAACCAGAGTAAAACTTGTACACCAAACAATATAAAAATTAACAAGCAGGAGAGAAATATGGCAAATTACTTGATCAACAAGTACAGCCATTCCACACCTATCTATGAGAGAATAGCAATTCTCAACATTGTCTGGGGTAGGAGATAAAAGTGGGTGATTATCATAATCTGCTACATCCAAACTGCAACTTTGACAGTCAGAACCACAATCCATAAAACAGGCAGCAATATCTCTTCCAGTTATAAAAAACTGAGAATATATGTTCTGCCTCTGTTCGTCGTGCTGACCATCCTGCAACAATTAACTTATCATTTCAGGTAATGTAAATCAATCAGGCACAATTTGGAAATGTAATTAGAAAAAAAGGCATACCTTGGTGTGCAGCGTGAAATGACCAAAATCCAAAAGAAAATGGCTATCACATTTGGAAAAGCCACAAGTTTTTATAGGAACTCTTACTTTTGGAGCATCTAAGTCAATATCAAGAGCAAATCTGAAACAGGATCAGTAAACATAAGAGCAATGTAGAAAAAAACTCAGTTGCTTTACTCTATACAGAGTATTAAAAAAATAGCATAGAAAAGCAATGATATTTAGCATATAAAGCTGAACAAAAAGAGGTATATATTACTAAGTGAAATAAGAATTAAGCGATAATGTATATTAACCTGCTTTGTTCTTCTAATACCATTTGAAATTGCTCCTGTGCTCTACGAGTTACTTGCTCGATTTTCATCTGCTCATAGAAATGAAAGATAAAAGATTAGTGAACGAGTATAATGTTGTATTAAATACATCACATTAAAAAAGACTAACAATGACAATATCATTACCTGCAAAGCAGTTGCAGTTTCCAACGTGACAGTAGGACTAACTGCATTACTCCTTTTCACAAATTCTAAAAATCGATGAAAGCTTTCCATCAAAACCTGCAACGAGAAAAGATTCAGGAAGCTCCATGTAAAAAGAATGGTGAACAAAAGAAAGAGGGAAAGAATACAAAGAAAATCAAAACTGAGCCTTAGGGATCCATACACGTAACCACTTCAAGATGATAGTAATTTGAACTAGGTTTCTCTCTCTCTCTTCTTGTCTTTTTCTTCTTCTTTTTTTTTTTTTTTTTTTTTTGATAAAGAGACGATTGTATTAAGAGAGGAAAACAAGGAAGTTGGTCAAGAAGACCAACGCAAAATACAAAGAACAAACAAACGCTTGGGGATTTCTCTCTGTCTGTCTCTGTCTGTCTCTGTCTCTGTCTCCGTCTCTCTGTCTCTGTCTCTCTCCGTCTCCGTCTCCGTCTCTCCGTCTCCGTCTCGGTCTCTCTCTCTCTCTCTCTCTCTCTCTCTCTCTCTCTCTCTCTCTCTCTCTCTCTATATATATATATATACATACATACATACATACATACATATATGTGTTTGTGCGTGTATATATATTCAAAGATTGGACAATGACCGTGACGTGGCAGGGAGAAATTGTAGCTGACAGCCTCCAGTCAACATTCTCTCCAACTGGAGAGTGTACAAAGCTAGCGGCTAGTGCATTCACCTTCTTCTCGCTACAGACACTCTGCCAAAAGAAAAAAGGATGGGAAGAAAAGATGAGTAACTTAAAAACAAGATGCAGCGGCGCAACATAGCATCATTTTGATTCCGTGTCAGATTAATATCAGAAATTCACAGTAAGAACAGTAGAGAGAGGGGAGGGCGGAGATTAAGTACTGTTAAAAAAAAATTAAAACCACTCCAAATTATAGAAATTCACTAAATTCAGAAAATATTGACATCAAAACAGTTACAATTCACATTAACATTCTCCCCTAGCCAACTTAAAACCTGTTACTGCTAAATCAAATTCTGACATTTATATGGAAACAAACCTGGGCAAGTGAGCCTTCAGGCGCAGACAAACCATAGAATTTCAAGGAAACATCACAGTAGGTACTTCGATGTTTAAATTTGGTTGAGACTTGAAGTTGCTCAAATCTACAACACACAACCTCTGTTTGATTTATATCAATGATCCTAGCAGCTGCTTGACCAACAGACACAGTTACCAAAAACAGGATCATATTCTGCATGTCTTTTCCTGAATGTGCTGTCACTGCTTCATCTGGCTGATAACTCAATAACTTATTGATTGCCTGCCATTCCTCTTTAGTCAGTCTTTCTTCTGTTAACTGTGATCCCTCAGAAGCATCCACAATGGCAGAATCTTCAGCAGGTGTATGCCTGAGGGAAAAAAAAGTGGCACTACACAAATTGGAAGGTGTACATACATAAAACTACAGGCAGAGCTTTCACAAAAATAGAGGTCAAAATAATTTAAGCACAGCACGTGACCCAGAAACAAAAAATCACAGAACACAGAAATTGCAATGGAGCAGTTCGGAGTCCTGACTAACCACATAAATGAAAACCAGCTTTTCTTCTGGAATGACCTCTGTTCAGCTGCTTCCTTAGATTTAACAGATTCTACCTTTGCATGTGCAAGTAACCTAAAGGATACATGCACAACATCAAATGAGCACAATATCATATATTGAATGTACCTTTATAGTATTTATTAACGAAGAAGTGTTACAAGAACAGGGTAAGCGGTCTCTTCAGCAAGCAAGCCCAGAAAATAAATACCCCAAATATGTAGACATGCTAAAATTTTATATAAATCCTTAGGAATTCTTCTTGTGCCTCTTTAGCACACCCTCCATGGAAAGTAAAGTTGTTTAAATTGCACATTCTATGGTCAAGTAAAGTACTTCAGCATAAGATAAAGGAGAAGCAAGATTCACAAATATTGGAATACATAAAAAAGCGCAAGACAAAATTCAAACCTACACTGACATTCAATGGTAACATTTGGATTAAAGGAAAAATTCAATATCTTCTCGAGTTTAACTAATTTAAAGTGACAAATATAAGTAATTCCTCACGGATTCCAAGACTAAATTCCAAGTTTAATTGAACATAATAATCTTATTGTTTTGGCATTTTATTCCAACAATTTAAGGGAATGAAAGCTAATCAACAAACAACAACAACAACAACAAAGCCTTTTCCCACTAAGTGGGGTCGGCTATATGAATCCTAGAACGCCATTGCGCTCGGTTTTGTGTCATGTCCTCCGTTAGATCCAAGTACTCTAAGCCTTTTCTTAGAGTCTCTTCCAAAATTTTCCTAGGTCTTCCTCTACCCCTTCGGCCCTGAACCTCTGTCCCGTAGTCACATCTTCGAACCGGAGCGTCAGTCGGCCTTCTTTGCACATGTCCAAATCACCGGAACCGATTTTCTCTCATCTTTCCTTCAATTTCGGCTACTCCTACTTTACCTCGGATATCCTCATTCTCAATCTTATCCTTTCTCGTGTGCCCACACATCCCACGAAGCATCCTCATCTCTGCTACACCCATTTTGTGTACGTGTTGATGTTTCACCGCCCAACATTCTGTGCCATACAACATCGCTGGCCTTATTGCCGTCTTATAAAATTTTCCCCTGAGCTTCAGTGGCCTACGACGGTCACACAACAATGCTGGATGCACTCTTACACTTCATCCATCCAGCTCGTATTCTATGGTTGAGATCTCCATCTAATTCTCCGTTCTCTTGTAAGATAGATCCTAGGTAGCGAAAACGGTCGCTTTTTGTGATCTTCGCTAAATTGCTCCGGTCATTAGTGTGGATAAGAATATAAATGGATAGAGATAGGAAAGCAAACACAAGATGTACGTGGTTCACCCAGATTGGCTACGTCCACGGAATAGAAGAGTTCTCATTAATTGTGAAGGGTTTACACAAGTACATAGGTTCAAGCTCTCCTTTAGTGAGTACAAGTGAATGATTTAGTACAAATGACATTAAAGTACAAATGACATTAGGAAATATTGTGGGAGAATGATCTCGTAATCACGAAACTTCTAAGTATCGGAGTGTGGTATCATCTTGACTTGCCTTATCTGTCTCATAGGTAGATGTAGCAGCTTCTCTGGAAGTACTCTTCCTCCATCCAGGGGTGGTATCTTTAACTGGTGGAGATGCACAAGGTAATGTATCAATTTCACTTGAAGCTTACTTGTAGTTTCAGGCTTGGTCAAGCGCGATACAAACCATGTAGTAGGAGTCCCCCAAGTCGCCGAGCTAGGGGATTTGCTGAAAGAGGTGACAGACAAGGTAAGCAATCAGAGCTCCGGCTGATTGTTCACCTTCTCCCCATCTTGCAGCAGCATGAAGGATAAAGAGAAAAAAAATGAGAAGAGATGATATGGGATACTTTTGCTTTTGAAGAAGTAACTTTCCACAGGCTTATTCTTGAACTGAGCTGGAGGGTTTTCTGGTTTCCTCCAGAGTATAAGGCCGACTGAAGAATTTGAGGGTCAAAACAAGTCCATCAAATCTAGAGTACGTTCGACCCTGCTGATATGGGATACTTTTGCTTTTGACAGAGTAATGGATGGATCGGCACGTGTGCTGTTACGCTTGTCTCCACATGCTTCCTTGTATCCTTCGCACTTGCCCTATCTGTTCCTCAAGCAGATGCGGTATCTTCCCTGGCAACATAAGATGTTGAAGATGAGTACTCGAGAGCAATGCCAGGTAAGTAATCAGGTAAGGGGTTCCAGGCTGTCAGTTCCTGGCTGGGAGCTTGATTTCAAGTGCTGACTGATTGCTCTCTTTCTCCTTGTCTTGCAGGTAAAAACAAGGCCAAAGGAAAAGACAGGGAAAAAGCATGATATGGGATACTCTTGCTTTTAACCCTGATGATATGAGATATTCTTGCTCTAGTATAGCTTGTTTGCAAAGGTATTATCGGGGGGAAAGAAAGCTGAATATTTCGAAAGGCTTCGTTGGGAGTGCCCTCTCAGATATGAGGAAGGGTTGAGCATTTTTGCAGGTCTGCCTGTCCGTTGGGGATGGAGGTCGACATATATAGGAGTCTCCCTAACAACAAGTAGTAATGCTATTCCTTTACCCTGCTTGGTCATAGCACGGTAGTGGGAGCTGCCAGCTTCACATGTTTTAACTCTGTCAGAGCACTTTGAAAAAGTGGTATGTGGTATCTGGCTCTCGAGATTCGGAGAACGATGCTTCTTCGATTTTTGAGAAAGCAATCATGGTGGGGGTCTGGCTCTCGAGATTCGGGGAGCAGTGTCTCTTCGATTTTTGAGAAAGTAATCATGTTGGGAGTCTGGCTCTCGAGATTCGGAAGGCGGTGCCTCTTTGATTTTGGAGTAAGCAATCTTGTTGGGAGTGTTTTCTCGGATGTGAGTAAAGGTTGGGCATGTTTGCTAGTCTACCTTGCCACGAAGCACGGAGGTTGACACACAGGGACTTTCCAATTATCCAGCAGTGGTACTGTTCCTTTACCCTTGTGGGTAATAATATGGTAGCTAGACCTTCAAAATTTATGTGTCTAAACTTTGTTAGTGCTGTTTCTTTGCTATTCTTTTACCTTTCTTGGTCAGAGCGATGTAGTGGGAGCTGCAAGCTTCACGTGCTCAACTTTGGCAGAGACTTTGACAAAGTTATCTGTGGTACCCATGAGCTATTGTTGCGTGTGGGAAGTGGGTGATTGAACAGTAAGATTCATGTGCTTTCTACTTCACCAAAAGTCTTCGACAGAATGCCCATAATTTCCGCAAAGCTAAGTGTGCGTGTGACAGGTGCTGACAAGGCTAGAAAA